>NC_134353.1:976894684-977094522 GCF_048569485.1 Anomaloglossus baeobatrachus
TCTAGGCCCAGACCACCATCTGCAACCTACACAGTTCCTTCAGGAGTCACCGCTCCCGACTTCCTCTGAGCTCCTCACAGCTCGAGGGCTACTTCCCAACCTCTACGCACACTCTCTCTGACTACACTCCTCACCTCCCCTCCCTGACCCTCCAGGTGGGCGACGCTATTACACTCAAGCCGTCCCCTGGTGTGTCTGGTGGGTGTGGTGCAGGGTGTATCTAGGATTTGATTTGCTGTTGGAGGCAACACTACATAGGTAGGGACCCAGAACCAAGAGGGAGGCATAATACCGCATGGAAGGGCAGATTGTGCAGTACCATGTGACCACCTGATAGTCCAGGGGCGTTACACATCTGTATATACAAGAGTGTACGTGAGAATGTGTGTGTATATATGTACATACAGTTTATGTGAGAGTGCATGAGCGTATCTGTGTACAGGAGAGTGTACGGGAGTAAGTGTTATGGGTGACACAGTCTTGTGGTGTTTGGCTGAGCAGAATGCTCCCTGACTTTATTATTCCTGCTCTTCATATGCAGTGTTCTAGGTATCACCTCTGCTGGGTTTTCATCCTTTTCCCTTTAAGACCCTGGGGAGCTCTTCTTCCCTTCAGCTGCTAATGATCTATATTTCCCCTTGGGTTTAAATGCTCTCACTTACCCTGGACTTGTGCTGTGATATTCAGTTCCTTCACAAGCTCTGGATACAAGCAGGCGGCTTGCACTCATCTGTAGGATCGTTGCTGCTCTCTGCTGAACTTCTTCCTGAGGTATCTGGAGATGAGTTGTTCATGTGGTTTCCCCTGTGTGTGCTCCCTGTGTCTTGTTGAGTGTTTAGTTGGGTTGATGAAGAGCTCATCCCACCCGTTCCCTTCTAGGGCCCAGCTCTGGGGTTGCCCTAGAGTCAGGTATCCAGCTTGGATGTGGAACCTATCTAGCTTAGTGAGGGAACCCAGGAGCCAGCAGTAGGTTTGGTCAGGGGAATATCTCCCCCTTACGTGACAGTATGTGTGTATATGTGTGTATAACCAGAAGTTTACATACACTATGTATAAAGACACATCTGCATGTTTTTCTCACTATCTGACATGAGATCAGAATAAACCTTTCCTGTTTTAGGTCAATTAGGAACCAAAATGATTTACATTTGCCAAATGCCAAAATAATGGGAGAGACCCTGACCTCCCGGGTCTGCCGTCTACCTACTGGGCCTATGCGGACATCTTTGATATGAAAGAGGCTGTCCCACCACACACAGTATGACTGCCCTATTGACCTACTCCCTGGGTCTACCCCTCCCCGCGGCTGTATTTATCCTCTGTCTCCGGCTGAGACCCAAGCTATGTCCGAGTACGTAAAGGAGAATCTGGCAAGAGGTTTCATTCAAAAGTCTTCCTCACCGGCCACAGCCGGTTTCTTCTTTGTTATTGTCACGTCTCCACCGGAGTCCGCTCCTGCGACTTCTGCTTTGATCGCCAAGTGCTGCTGTATTCTCGCCATGGACGGTGCTGGTCATAGGGGAGCAGTTGGTGCCAGTGGCTCTGGTGGGCACAGACTCTGCCTATCCACCAAGCTGGGTTTCCCTGAGACCTGCAGTACCACTGGCAGAAAGTGGTGGGGTGTGTCTTCCAGCTGAAGTTACAAGCTTTCAGCTACAGGTAATGGGAAGACACCACACCCTTCTTATTCCCCCTCCTGTCTGCTGGTCGCCGCCAGAGGAGATGGTCTTGTAGTATTCTTCTTGTCTTTTGTTTGCACCCTGCTCCTGAACGTTTTGACCTCTGCCTGTTCTGACTACTCTCCTGCCTGCCGTGTTTTGTACTTCGCTGCCATCCCCTGTTTGACCTTAGCCTACTTTCCTGACTACACTCTTGCCTGCCAATTTTTGTCCCTTTTTGTACCTCCTGGTTTGGACCCTGCCTGACTACTTTTCTCTGGAATGTAGCCTTCCATAGGCAGTGATCTCCTGGACCTGTTGTAATTCCAGATCCCTGTACTGGGGTTAAAGGGTTTTGGGGTTCATTGGATCCTGCTGAGTGGGTGGCTAGCCTCTAGTCTGTATGTGACAGCCATCCTGAATCTGTGGTCCCGGGTAGACATCACATGTATTGACTATAGAGGGCTCAACCAAATCACTGTCAAGAACAAGTATCCGCCACCGGAATTGTTCTACCGATTCTGAGGTTCCAGGATATTCTTCAAACTCTACCTTCATGGTGCATACACTCTGGTCTTGATACGGTAGGGTGACGAATGGAAGGCAGCCTTCAACACCTATGACAACCACTATGAGTACCGGGTGATGCCTTTTGGGCATAGCAATGCCAAGGTGGTTTTCCAGGAATTCTTCAATGATTTATTACGAGATCTGCTGTACACGTGTGTGATGGTATACCTAGATGACATTCTCATATTTTCACCAGACCTACCTATGCATAGAAAGAATGTTTGGCAGGTGCTGTAGAGGTTGAGGGAAAACCCTTTATATGCCAAATATGAGAAGTGCCTTTTTGAGCAGTCGTCCCAGCTTTTCTGAGGCTACATCATCTCGGATACCGGTCTGAGGATGGATCCGAATAATCTGTCAACGGTATGGAAGTAGCCTCGTCCCGATGGTCTGAAAGTGATCCAGCGGTTCCTTGACTTTGCCAATTATTACAGGCAGTTCATCCCATGGTTCTCGCCCCTGGTCCTTCTCATCTCGGCCTCGACCCGCAAAGGGGCAAACCCAAAAGCATGGACCCCAGAAGCAGAAGACTCCTTTATGTTCGTCTAGCAGGCCTTCACTCCAACTCCAACGCTTCATAGACCAGAGACTAGCAAGCCGTTTATCCTGGAAGTGGATTCTTCATCCTCCGAAGCTGGTGTGGTCCTCACACAGAAGTCAGCTACGGGTAAGACTGTAACCTGCAGATTCTTTTCCAGGGCTTTCTCTCCAGCCAAGCATAACTACTCTATTGGCAACCGGGAACTGTTGGAGATCAAGATGACTCTGCTGAAAGGAGCGATGCACCCTGTCATCATCTATACCGAGCATAGGAAATTGGCCTACCTACAATCAGCTCAGAGGCTCAACCCACGCCAAGCTCAGTGGTTGCTATTCTTTGCCCGTTTAGACTTCGTTCTTCATTTTCGCCCTGCTGATGCGCTGTCGTGGTCATTTCTGTTGGACGATCAGGAGGAGGAGCCTCAACACATTATCAAACCTTCCAGGATGTTCACAGTGGCTCCAATAGATGTGTCCCAGGTTCCTACAGGTAACACGCTCATTGCCGAAGCAGACAGGAGGTGGTTTCTTCAGCGGGGTCATTCCTCCAGGCTGGCCGATCACACTGGACAGAAGTCTTTGCACCTGTTCTTGCGGCATTATTGGTGGTCTACATTGTGACCAGATGTCTTGGAGTTTATCAGCTTGTGCCCACAACAAGACACTGAAGAAGCATCCAGCTGGTCCACTGCTTTCTTTGCCGGTGCCATCTGCCCCCTGGCAACACATCGAGATGGACTTTCATACAGATCTGCTAAAGTTCTCTGGTTGCACCATCATCTTGGTAGTGGTAGAAAGATTCTCTAAAATGGCCCATTTCATGCTGCTGTCCGGATTGCCCTCCGTGCCAGTGCTTTCTGAGCACTTCATCCAGCAAATTTTCCGGCTGCACTGTCTACCACTCCACATCGTCTAGTTTACATCTCAATTCTGGAGGGCCACCTTCAAGTTGCTGGATGTTACCTTGCACTTCTCATCGGCTTACCATCTGCAGTCCTTCTCATCGGCCTATCATCTGCAGTCCAATGGCCAAGTAGAACGGGTGAACCAGATCATGACTAACTTCCTGTGGCACTTTAATGAGCATCATAGTGACTGGGTCAAGCTCCTTCCTCGGGCGGAGTTCTCATATAGCAATCACATGAGTGGGTCCTCCGCTAAGTCTGCTTTTCAGGTTGTATGTGGCCAATGATCTAGAATTCTGTTCCCAGTGGTTTTCATCTCCGGAAATCCTGTGGTCAATTCCCTCTTCAAGACAGTCTCCAATTTGTGGTCTGAGACCAAGTCCTCCCTGGAGCAGTCCTCTATATGTATGAAGAGGCATGCGGACAAGAGATGCCTAGACCCTCCTTTGTTCCGACCCAGAGACAAGGCTCTCTTCCAGAAATGTCTGCCTCAATTTGTTTTCCTAGAAGTTGGGTCTCAACTTTATCGATCCCTTTGAGGTGCTCCAGCAGGTTAATGAGGTGTCCTCCAAACTGAAGCTTCCGGCCTCCCTATGCATCCCCAACTCGTTCCATGTGTCCCTCCTCAAACTGGTCATACTGAGCCATTATCACAGGGATCCTGGTACCTCATCGCCTCCTGTCAGTGTTGAAGATACCTATGAGGTAAAAGCCATCATTGCTGTGAAAGAGGTCAGAGGTAAAACCTACTGTCTGGTGGACTGGAAAGGGTTTAGTCCTGAGGAAAAGTCATGGGAGCAAGGAAGAATATTAATGACCATTTTCTCCAAGAGATTCCTGAAAAAGGGTGGGTATAAGGGTGGTTCTAGAACACTCTTTAGCACTTCCTTTCCCCCCTCCCCCAGTGCAGAAGTTGGTTCTCTCACCCACCTGGCCTTCCTACGGTGGCTGCCTGTTCCCCAGCCCATGCTGCTGTCTCCCTGAAGCTATGCACACTTCAGACTTCCTGGTTCTGCCCAAAGAGTGAGTCTATGGCCACGCCCCCTTTCTTAAAGAGTCAGCGTACCATAACCCGGATGTGCCTCTCAGGTCATCTGAGAGGCTGCAGGTATTTATGGCACTTCCTCATTAAAGGAAGTGCCTGGGTAACTACTTACTAAGGCTAGGTTCACATTTCCGTTGTTTTGCATCAGTCACATGCGTTGCTTGACACTTGTGACTGATGCATTGTACAACAGATGACAAGAATTTGAATTCATTGTCATGAGAAAGCGGATTCCGTTGTAAAACGAGAGAGAGAATGATCAGCTGATCGTTCACAATAGCCAGCCACCGGCTTTTGAGAGCGATCAGATGAACTCTCGGCAGAAGGCTAATGAGAGCAATTGAGTCACCCACCACAGCACTGCAGCGGTCGCCTGTGGGACACTGCGGGGATTTCTCTGTAGGGACCCTTCTACTCTTCTTGCCACAAGTATGTGAGGTTCACTTCTACAGGAGTCGTGACGCCACTCTCGGTTTTGCGGTCAGGGCAAGGGGTGACCGCCACTGCAGTTTAACGAGCGTCTGGGGCTGATGGTACTTGCAGTTAGATGGTGTGGCATCCCGAGAGTGAGGCAGGCCCCAAGGGCTCGGGTGTATGTGTGTGGAACCACAGGTCGCAGAAGAACTCAGTTTTAGTCCAAAGTGTCTTTCAAGCTGTTTACTCAATTTTTGCTGGTAGAGTGAGGAAACCCGGGCGATGCTGGGATGAACCAAGGAGAACTAGGTATCCTTCAGGCTGAAATAGGGGTGACTGCTGACTCACCTTCCTAGCACTTTTGTTTCAGACAACCCCTGACATAAAGTACCGTGGGATTCATCCAGGGAAGTCGCAGATGCCTTTTCTCCCCTTTCTGACCTGTTTGCTGGCAGCGTGGACCAAGGTAAAGATGGCTCCAGGCTCGATCCTCCTTATGGGCCCCCTCATTGCGTTTGATGCTCGGGTTCTGTGATGGTTGGTGTGGAACCTCTAGTTCCACCACCTGCAGGATTTAGCAGACCAGTAAATGGATGTCTGGCTCTAGGGGCCTGTCCCCCGTGTGTGCATTCATTACCAGGAGTCCTCATACTCAACTCCTTACTGCTCTCCTTCTTCGGGTGTCTTTCAGTCTGACTTGGTGGCAGTGTTCTCCCCCGCCAGCAGCCACTGCACGTGCAGGGTCTGACAGTGTTCCTCTCTTCAGCCCTACACTTCAGACTTGGCTGCTCCACTCCTTCTCCTCTGACTGCCACTGCACAACTCTCCTCCAGCTTCACTACAGCACCACACTAGCTGAGATGTGGAGGCCACGCCCCCTCCTGGGTCTGCCCAGGGGTCCCCTCTAATGTGTATGTGTGACCTGGTTAAAGTGTGCCTGTGTGTACACACCCTACTCAGCTTTTGGGATTACTTGTTTGTACTCACCCAGCATTGGTGCAGTACTCAGTGGTGCCTGACCAGGTCAGGGGCACCACACGATCAGCTGATCGTTCACAATAGCCAGCCGCCCGCTTTAGAGAGCGATCAGCTGATCTCCCAGCCGCTGGCTTTTGAGAGCGATCAGATGATCTCCTGGCGGCCGGCTATTGTGAACTATCAGCTGATTGCTCTCATTAGCCGGCCGCTGGGAGATCAGCTGATCGCTCTCAAAAGCCGGCGGTCGGTAGATCAGCTGATCGCTCACAGAAGGCGGCTGCCAGGCGATCAGCTTATCGTTCGGCCGCCGAGAGAGAGCATGCGCAGCGAAATCAAATGATTCCGCTGCTCAAAAAACGTTCCAAGCTGCGTTCCTGCCGCCCGACGGTCAGTCGTTCCACGGCTGATCAGTCGGGCAGCGGATGCAACGCAAGAGCATCAGTCACAATCCGCCGCTCATACAAGTCTATGGGAACAATGGAATCCGCCAAACGGATTGCATTGTTTATCAGAGCCGCGGATTGTGACTGATCCTAAACAACGGAAATGTGCACCTAGCCTAAGTAGTTTAGTTGCTAGTTCTCAGCTCCTCAGTGCTGCTGCTGTGTCGCGGGCGGAGGAGGGGACGCTGCGCTCACCCACTGCTCGGGTCCGGCTGCTGCTGCTGCTGTGTCGCGGGCGGAGGAGGGGACGCTGCGCTCACCCACTGCTCGGGTCCGGCTGCTGCTGCTGCTGTGTCGCGGGCGGAGGAGGGGACGCTGCGCTCACCCACTGCTCGGGTCCGGCTGCTGCTGCTGCTGTGTCGCGGGCGGAGGAGGGGACGCTGCGCTCACCCACTGCTCGGGTCCGGCTGCTGCTGCTGTGTCGCGGGCGGAGGAGGGGACGCTGCGCTCACCCACTGCTCGGGTCCGGCTGCTGCTGATATTGTGTCGCGGGCGGAGGAGGGGACGCTGCGCTCACCCACTGCTCGGGTCCGGCTGCTGCTGCTGTGTCGCGGGCGGAGGAGGGGACGCTGCGCTCACCCACTGCTCGGGTCCGGCTGCTGCTGCTGTGTCGCGGGCGGAGGAGGGGACGCTGCGCTCACCCACTGCTCGGGTCCGGCTGCTGCTGCTGCTGTGTCGCGGGCGGAGGAGGGGACGCTGCGCTCACCCACTGCTCGGGTCCGGCTGCTGCTGCTGCTGTGTCGCGGGCGGAGGAGGGGACGCTGCGCTCACCCACTGCTCGGGTCCAGCTGCTGCTACTGATATTGTGTCGCGGGCGGAGGAGGGGACGCTGCGCTCACCCACTGCTCGGGTCCGGCTGCTGCTGCTGTGTCGCGGGCGGAGGAGGGGACGCTGCGCTCACCCACTGCTCGGGTCCGGCTGCTGCTGTGTCGCGGGCGGAGGAGGGGACGCTGCGCTCACCCACTGCTCGGGTCCGGCTGCTGCTGCTGTGTCGCGGGCGGAGGAGGGGACGCTGCGCTCACCCACTGCTAGGGTCCGGCTGCTGCTGCTGTGTCGCGGGCGGAGGAGGGGACGCTGCGCTCACCCACTGCTCGGGTCCGGCTGCTGCTGTGTCGCGGGCGGAGGAGGGGACGCTGCGCTCACCCACTGCTCGGGTCCGGCTGCTGCTGCTGTGTCGCGGGCGGAGGAGGGGACGCTGCGCTCACCCACTGCTCGGGTCCGGCTGCTGCTGCTGATATTGTGAGAAACAGGAGAACAACAAGGAACAAATCTGCTGATTACACCAATGTTTATTTATAAATCCAAAGTGCACAGTACATGAAACCCTACATAAAGTCACCCAGGAGGACAGGGATGGCAAAAAATCTGGGACAGACCCAGTAAAACATGCTACAGAATTGTATAGGTGTCCTACTCCAAAAATAATCTATCACTAAGGATTGGATTAAACTATGGTGTAATTATAAATACTCAGGGCCTTTCATTTACCAAATGGCAAGGAGTGACCATTGGAATGACTGGTCCCAACTAGTGATGAGCGAGTGTAATCGTTACTATTCAGTACTCGTACGGATAGTGCGGTATTCGCGGTACTCGTTATATTGCGGGTTTTTGTGTACTCGCATCATTATATTCGTATGTCCCGCTCAGCAGGTTTGGAGCCTGATTTGCAAGCGCTAAACATGCTGGGCTTGGTAACCAATCACAGTAATGCTGCAGCATATTCTCCAGGCTCTCCCCATTCAGTGTCATCACTTTCCCATCCATTGCAGCCATTTCCCCAGGCCTCCAGACCTCTCTGTAGGGTCCAGCAGAAAATTACTGGCATTTCCCATTGACTTGCATTGTACTCGCTAATCGGAACGAATACACGAATATTACAAAGTACTCGTTACGAGTCTAGCGATTACCAATATTACACTACTCGCTCATCTCTACTCACAAGCACGCGCAGTTACAATGAGAGGAATCACACAGCAATCCAAGGTGAACCTGTACATTTAATAGTTAGAGGAGGACAAAGAGGACACTTTATCAAGGAGAAGACGGTTGGTTATTCTTCTGCTGATCTGTACCTCTGCTGTTGTGTACTGCCTATCTGCTGCTGCTACGACCACCAACGCCGGCTGCCTGCCAAGATACAAGCTTCTGCAAGTATCCACGCCGTCCGCTGCTGCTGCATCCATCTATCCATCCCGGGCGGATCCACTACCCTGCCTGCTGAGCCTGTACTGTGTCTGTGGTGCCAGCTGCCGGGGTACCGCAGATCCCCTGGGGCTGCCCTCTGCCGGCTGCTCACCAGTGTGTGTACCTCAGCACCTAGTTCAGTTCACTCCCCCAGGCAAGTGAACAGTACCTTTGGTCCAGTGGACGCACTAATACAGTGCTCGCCCTGCGAGCATAACATGCGTCGTTCCCCTCTTTGGAATTCTACAATGAACGCTGGGTGACTCACTGCCGTCTTCTGGAAAACTACTGTTAAGATGGTCTACAAGCTTGCATTGATCCCCCAGTATCCACACGTCCCTCACTGGGGGGAAGTATCTTGCTAAATTTACTCTTGCACCGTGGATCTAACAGAGTGGCAACCCAGTAGTCAGGACTAGTTCTAATACTAACAATATGGACATCATGTTGCAAATATTGCAGCAAGAGGCACTCATGTGTCAAATGCTTCCATGATATGACCTGGCATTTTCATTTTAAAAATCAAGAGATGCATGAGTGACAGGCATAAGCCTCTTGCTCCCAGAACCCTGGCACTACAGATAATTGACAATTTTGAGACACATATTGGAGTTTTGATATTTAAAAACTTTGCAGCCAGACAGCAGTACAATGGCATCAATTCCCACCTCCACATTTCCCCATAGTCTGTTTGCACACCAGGGAAGTATGGTCCATTCAACACATAGGATATGGGCTGGCATTCTACTTTAAAAAGTGAGCACTCAGCGACCGTGCCTTCTATAGCAGTGCATCCAAGCCAGAATGTGCCCTAGAGATTTCTGTACAACCAATTTGATCCATACAACGCACATGTAATGTTGCCCAGATGTAGTGCCACAACCAGGTTTGCACACTTATTGCACATGGTCTTCCCTGGCTCCAGGTTCAGTGGAGACAGCCACTGATCAAACTCTGCCCGGATAGTGATCCACAACTCTGCAGCTGTGTGACTGCGTTCTCCAATGCATATTAATTTAAGCAATGCTTGATTGCGTTGACTTACACAAAGGATGTAGCCTGGCATTTTCATTTTAAAAAAATCAAGAGATGCATGTGTCGCGGGCGGGGAGGAGGGTGTCGGCACACTACGCTCACCCCTTCTGCTCGGGTCCGGCGGCTGCTGCTCAGTGGTGGCTCGAGCGGTGGGCCGGATCCCGGGGGCTTCTCGAGCGGCACTCCTCGCCCGTGAGTGAAAAGGGGATTTTGGTTGGGGAGATTGTTTATTGTCCGTGACGCCACCCACGGTTGTGGTGATTGAGTGTACACCACCACTGCTCTATATGGGGATCCCGGGGATGGTGAGGCGGAGCAGCCAGTTGTTGTGTTGCCCCTCCGTGGGTAGGGGTTGGTGATCCCGGGGCCCAGTGGGGTGCAGGGGCGCAGGGGCAGCGCTGTGCCTTGCGGCACTGAGGTACTCACTCAGCCAGTAAACACGACACAGTTCTCGGTAAACAAACGGCTGGTTGGACGGGTCCCTCGGACGGTTCACGGTGCTGCGGTTCCCTGCAGTTAGCGGTGACGGTCTCTTCCCTGCACCTTTGAAATGTCTGTTTGGTAGCGGTGGATTCCCACCGGTTACCCGCTCCCCGACTACAATCTGTGCCGGAGGAGCTCCACACTTTGCCCGCAGGCGCCGGCCCTGGGAAACTGGTGCCTTGGCGGTGGCGGTGTCTCCCCGTTGTGGTTGGACCTTTGCCGTCAATCAGGACTTGCTTGTTGGGGGATCTACATCCCCTTCACTAACAGATTTAGCAATTTACAGCGACTCCAAGCCTTGCCGGGATCCGAAAAGCCCCTGCCTTGATGCTGACTGCCCTTTGTATACTGCTCCAGACCCCCGGGTACACACAGCCTCCGTGGTCCTTCCAGCAACCTCCAGACAGTCCCACTGCAGACCTCCACCACCGTCTGCTGACCTTGCTGACTCCGTCTGGGAACACAGCCACAGACCAACTTCAGGCTTTCTGTCACTTTCACTGCTGTTTCACTTCACTCTAGCTCCCTCCTGAGCTACACTCTGTTCACCTCCTACTCCTTCCTCCTCACTCCTGCTCCTCCCTGAGCTTTCTGCCTGGTCCTTCCTGCCTCCAGAGCTGTGAACTCCTTGGTGGGCGGACACCAACCGCCTGGCTCCACCCCCTGGTGTGAATCATCAGCCTCTGGAGGAAGGCAACAAGGATTTGTGGGTTAGCTGGTGTATCTGCAGGGAATGTGGGGTGCGTGTGTGTTTTTACCTGTGTCCCCTGGCTTGCCCAGGGCGACACATTCCCCCTTAGCAAAACGCAGACCGTCCTCGGGCTGCCCGTCCAACACCGGTTTTATTTTCCTTTTGTTTTCTGTAAATGTAAAAAGGTATAACATGATAAACGGTAAATTATGTACATTTTTAATAACAACTCTTCCCAAGACGGGAGGCACATTTCTTTTTAACGTTGCAAACGGTTTACGGTTACGGTTTCCGCTCTCTCCCACCCAAGCAACCTGGCCCTGATGCTGCCCCTAAAGCCCAGGCAGCACCCCTTGACCCACAGTCCAGCACAAGTTACCCGAGCGGGATCTGTCCTTCCCTCCAGAGGGTAGCCACCGGTTCCTTTGGTGGCTGGGCCCTAGCCTGCTCTGCTCAGGGCCCTCCCTCCAACCTGCCTCTCCGGAGGCGGCATTGCAGAAAACGGTAACGGTAAACAACATATTTACAAGCCACTTAACGTTTGTGGTTGCCCTGCAAGTTCACGGGCTTGTCCATGGATAGTCCTCCATGCAGAACTTTAAACGGTCCCCACAGGGACAACGGTGCCGGCTCCAGCCGGTTGCAAATCACACAGCAAATCAGATGAAACTTCGGTATCATTTTCTTATCATTCTTAAAAACTTTTTCAAACAACAACAAAATGGTGGTCCCAACGGGGACTGCTGCTGCGGGCACCCGCTGCCCTACTCGTACTTTTCTGCTGAGGCGGACCCATCCTCTGCCACCGGCACATCAAACATGCACTGACATGCCTGCGGTGACAGGGGCACCCGATACCCATTTCCACCGGCACACGGGGTATGGACAACCACGGGGTCCCACACATAGCGGGAACGCTCACTTGCCTCTTCAAACTCAACAGCGGACCCGAGGCTGGGGCAGGAGTCATCACCTCTTGTTCCTGCGTCAGGCGGGTTGCCGCCAGCTGCCGCAGCCTGCTGGCCTCCAGCATCCAACACTTCAGCCTCTCCTGCGGTAGCACGGAGCAGCGGATTAGGCGAGCTTACACTGAGGCGCCCCATAAGTAGCGGCAAGGGTGATGCATAGGCCGAGACTAGGCCGGGCCCCTCAGCCGCAGCGGCCGGTCCAGGCAGGACATAGGGACGTGGGTCACCAGTCGGTTCTACTACATCCATTCCCCCTTCGTACCTCGGGGCAGTCGTAGTCAGCATCTCCACTTCGCTGGTCCACTGCTTCATCATCTGAAGGATTTGTTCCTGTTGACGCTGGTGGAACTGAATCACCCGGGCCCTCATCCAGGCCACGGTCCCGGGCTCAGGGTCTGGCACAGTCTCTACTGGGACTTCTGGCACCATGCTGTTAAGGGGCCGCGGTTCTAGCGGTTCTCCCTGGTGTACTTCAGGGACGTCCCGGACGTCTGCAGCCGGCTGGTCCGCCGGAGCGGCTGGGCAGGGTATCGCTACCGGTTGGGCAGGTAGCGGGCCTAATGGTGGGGCGGCAGCAGCTATTACGGGTAGCAGGGAGAGAGGTAGGGTGAGCGGAAGCCGGCCGGGCCCCTCAGCTCCAACGGCTGATGCCTCAGGAATACAGGGGCGTGGGTCGCTTACCCGCTCCTCCAAATCCTCTTCTGCCTCGCGTCTCCACATAGCAGCCACCACGTCCGCCATGTCGGTCTCCCACTCCTCCAGGAGGAGTTGCATATGGGCCTGCAGACGATTACTCAGCGGGACAGTCCGGTCCCTCAACCACGTCGCCGTGTCGGGCGCAGGGGCTTCCTCGTTGGGATTTGGGTCGTACATCTTGGCAATCGTGCCTTCCAGGAACCCAGTATTGCTGCAGAGTCCTGGCGTCTCTGCTTTTATATCTGCAGCTACATGCGTCCAGCCGCCATCGCGTCCCCCCTTAGCTCTTTCCGGCCCCTCCTCTCTCGGGGCGGGGTTTTGGCCTACGCGCCTCTACTGCTCGAGAAGACGCTCGAGCGGGAACTTTTCGCGCCAAAGATGGCGGCTTCTGAAATTTTTCTGCCGGATACCTCCGGCGGTAACAAGGCGCACCTCTACCAGACGGCAGAGCGGTAAGATCCTGTTCGTGACGCCAAGTTGTCGCGGGCGGGGAGGAGAGTGTCGGCACACTACGCTCACCCCTTCTGCTCGGGTCCGGCAGCTGCTGCTCAGTGGTGGCTCGAGCGGTGGGCCGGATCCCGGGGGCTTCTCGAGCGGCACTCCTCGCCCGTGAGTGAAAAGGGGATTTTGGTTGGGGAGATTGTTTATTGTCCGTGACGCCACCCACGGTTGTGGTGATTGAGTGTACACCACCGCTGCTCTATATGGGGATCCCGGGGATGGTGAGGCGGAGCAGCCAGTTGTTGTGTTGCCCCTCCGTGGGTAGGGGTTGGTGATCCCGGGGCCCAGTGGGGTGCAGGGGCGCAGGGGCAGCGCTGTGCCTTGCGGCACTGAGGTACTCACTCAGCCAGTAAAACGACACAGTTCTCGGTAAACAAACGGCTGGTTGGACGGGTCCCTCGGACGGTTCACGGTGCTGCGGTTCCCTGCAGTTAGCGGTGACGGTCTCTTCCCTGCACCTTTGAAATGTCTGTTTGGTAGCGGTGGATTCCCACCGGTTACCCGCTCCCCGACTACAATCTGTGCCGGAGGAGCTCCACACTTTGCCCGCAGGCGCCGGCCCTGGGAAACTGGTGCCTTGGCGGTGGCGGTGTCTCCCCGTTGTGGTTGGACCTTTGCCGTCAATCAGGACTTGCTTGTTGAGGGATCTACGTCCCCTTCACTAACGGATTTGGCAATTTACAGCGACTCCAAGCCTTGCCGGGATCCGAAAAGCCCCTGCCTTGGTGCTGACTGCCCTTTGTATACTGCTCCAGACCCCCGGGTACACACAGCCTCCGTGGTCCTTCCAGCAACCTCCAGACAGTCCCACTGCAGACCTCCACCACCGTCTGCTGACCTTGCTGACTCCGTCTGGGCACACAGCCACAGACCAACTTCAGGCTTTCTGTCACTTTCACTGTTGTTTCACTTCACTCTAGCTCCCTCCTGAGCTACACTCTGTTCACCTCCTACTCCTTCCTCCTCACTCCTGCTCCTCCCTGAGCTTTCTGCCTGGTCCTTCCTGCCTCCAGAGCTGCGACCTCCTTGGTGGGCGGACACCAACCGCCTGGCTCCACCCCCTGGTGTGAATCATCAGCCTCTGGAGGAAGGCAACAAGGATTTGTGGGTTAGCTGGTGTATCTGCAGGGAATGTGGGGTGCGTGTGTGTTGTTACCTGTGTCCCCTGGCTTGCTCAGGGCGACACACATGAGTGACAGGCGTAGACCTCTTGCTCCCAGAACCACAACACTACAGACAATACACATCCTTGAGACCCATATTGGAGTCTTGATATTAAAAAAAACTTTACAGACAGACAGCAGGACAGTGGCATCAATAGCCACCGTCATTTCCCCATAGTGTGTTTGCACACCAGGGAGGTATGGTTCATGCAACACAGAGGATGTGACCTCAGTGTCATGCAATGTTCAGCTCTGCACACACCAGCTGGCACGGTGTCGTCAGCCTCTGTTAACATTACAGAGTCTGACAAGCAACCTGAGGCTTCTGGATTGTTCATCGGCTGGATGGATGGAGAGATGGATGGATGGATGGAGAGGGATGGATGGATAGAGAGAGGGATGAATGGTTGGAGAGAAGGATGGATAGATGGATGGAGAGATGGATGGATGGAGAGAGCAATTGAGAGAGGGGTGGATGGATGGAGAGAGGGATGGAGAGAGGGATGAATGGATGGAGAGAGGGATGGATGGATGGAAAGCGGGATGTATGGATGGAGAGAGGGATGGATGGATGGAGAGAGGGATGGATGGATGGAGAGAGGGATGGATGGATGGATGGAGAGAGGGATGGATGGATGGATGGAGAGAGGGATGGATGGATGGAGAGAGGGATGGATGGAGAGAGGGATGGATGGATGGATGGAGAGAGGGATGAATGGATGGAGAGAGGGATGGAGAGAGGGATGGAGAGAGGGATGGAGAGAGGGATGGATGGAGAGAGGGATGGATGCATAGAGAGAGGAATGGATGGATGGAGAGAGGGATGGATGGATGGATGGAGAGAGGGATGGAGAGAGGGATGGATGGATGGATGGATGGATGGAGAGAGGGATGGATGTATGGAGAGAGGAATGGATGGATGGAGAGATGGATGGATGTATGGAGAGAGGAATGGATGGATGGAGAGAGGGATGTATGGATGTATGTATGGAGAAAGGGATGTAGAGATGGATGGATGGATGGAGTGAGGGGTGGATGGAGAGATGGATGGATGGATGGAGAGAGGGATGGAGAGAGGGATGGATGGATGGATGGAAGGAGAGAGGGATAGAGAGAAGGATGGATGGATGGATGGAGAGAGGGATGGAGAGAGGGATGGATGGAGAGAGGGATGGATGGATGGAGAGAGGGATGCATGGATGGATGGAGAGGATGGATGGATAAAAAAGGATAGATGGATAAATAGATAGATAGACAGGCAGACCGATGTCAAACACTTATATAATGTCCCACCTCCCTGCATAGTCTAAGCTGGCACCCTTCAGTGACTTTCATGTGGCACTTAAGGGTGCCTAGCCTTGTATTAAGCCAAAAAAATAAATAATTAAAAACAAAGCGACGTGGGGTCCCCCCATTTTTGATAGCCAGCTAGGGTAAAGCAGATGACTGCAGCCTGTAGACCACAGCTGGCAGCTTTACCTTGGTTGGGGATCCAATTTGGAGGCCCCCAGGCTCTTTTTTATAATTATTTATAAATAAATAATTTAAAAAAAAATGTGGGGTTCCCCCAATTGCTTCACCAGCCAAGGTAAAGCGGACAGCTATGGTCTGGTATTCTCAGGGTGGGAAGGTCCATAGTTATTGGCCCTTCCCAGCCTAAAAATAGCAGGCCGCAGCTGCCCCATAACTGACGCATCCATTAGATGCGCCAATCCTGGCGCTTCGCCCCAGCTCATTCCGTTGCCCTGGTGCGGTGGCAAACGGGGTATTAAATGGGGTTGATACCAGATGTGTAATGTCACCTGACATCAAGCCCAGCAGTTGGTGATATCATGGCGTCTATCAGATACCCGACATCACCAACTGTCAGTAATAAAAGTAGAAAAAAAAGACGACAAAAAAAAAATTATTTGAAAAAACACTCCCCAAAACATTCCCTCTTTCACCAATTTATTGTGAAAAAAAAATCCCCTGTAATCCATTTTGGAAGTCCCACTACGACTCTGGATCTTCTACAATATGGGTGGCACGCTCAGGGAACTTGTCCCCCATTTTCTAGGAGTGCAGACCCTCCATATGAGGAGTGTGGGTGCAAAGAATCTGCACCTACCCTCTCTGGGTCACAGTAGCAGTGTCCGTGCAGCCAGCGCAGCTCACACTGAACACAGAAAGCTGAGCTGACAGCCGCTCTGCGCATGCGCCCAGCAGTCAGTGGTAAGGAGGAGGGACGCAGGGGATCAGCGCTGCAAAAAGGTAAAAACACCGGGGGAGTATGGGGGAGGGGACTTAGCTGGACCCGGGTGTGACGGGGGTGTACAACAGAGCAAAGGATGGACGAGGCCGAGGGACGATCCAACAGGTTTATTAACAGGAATGCAAGAACAGCACACGATAAGTCCACGTAAAACAGATTCGGGGGCCCTTCCCGACAATCCTCGGACCGGATTACAAAGCAATCGTCCTTACAGTAGTCCAAAGAGTTCCACACAATCCCACGGGCCGCCACACAGGCCTAGCTCCGTCCGTGTCCACAGCCACACAGGCTGGAGCTCCTGCTCCCTTCAAGTTTCAGCTCACTCTGCCTGAATCTCCCAGGTAAGCAGAGTTTACACTAGTTGGACTCTAGGCCCACCTCCCCCTACTCCCAGGGATGGAAGTGCCTCAAGAGGATATAACCTTGCATTTTAGGGGGGTGATTACCTACAACAATAGAAATGTACACAGAAGTAGTTCAAATAAGACAATGAACCCAGCTTGAAATAGGAATCTGTACAGCATATACAGTGAGAGGGTAAATTACATCTTCACAATCCCTCCCCCTCCCAACTTGTGTACGTACTAGGGACCTCTACAGGTCACTGGTTAAGTACACACAGGCAGAGCGTTACTTACATGTGGCTTCATGCAGCCACGAATTGGCATCGTAGCTCTCCCACATCATTGCCCAGGAGAACAGCTGCAGGCAGACCACCCATCACCCCAACCACACATCGCCTGACCCCAAAACCAAAGCTCAGATCCACAGTGGCTGTGGGAATAGTCCTCCATTGTCCACCAGCCAGTTCAATGACAATCCCAGGTCCTCTATGGATTGCCTCAGGCCGAACCACTCGGGGATCAGCCAGTGTGAGGAAAGCACCCGAGTCACAAAATCCAACAAGTCTCTGTCCATCCAGCACAACCTCCTGCAAGTGCTTACCTCGATGAGCAGAAGTCGTCATAACTGCAGGTCGCACCCCGTAAACTCCTGGTGGTGCAACATGGGCTGAGTCACTAGGCCAGTCCTCACATAGCGGTGCCACATCTTCCTCCATGGCGCTGGGCTGTAAATAATTAACAATCCGATTGGGCACAGGATCAGTCCTCATTTGAACAGCTGGGCAGGAGACTTGCCGATGCCCTGGCTGTCCACATTGATAGCATCTGAGCTGGGTCTCCCTCCATCCAAGGCGTCCTCTTGGGTAAGGGGTAGGGGAACTTGGAGGCCGGCTCCCACCTGAAGGTGCTGTAGGGGTTTGAGGATGATTCCTCCATGGCCTGGCTGGGCATGAGGCCTGCAAATGCCCGGGATGCCTACAAACATAACACCTGCGCTCTGTTACTTCCTCTCCCCGGCGTATTCCAGAAAGTGCAGTAGAAGCAACTGGAGGCACATTAACACGGGTATCAACATGTGGTGGCTTAGAGGAACGGGGAACAATGGGTACAGAATAACTGGGGGCATCCGGTGTTGTGGAGCTGTTAGGCGTCTCTCCATCCTCCAACAGAACCCTCCACTGAGGCTTGATGGTGAGCACCTCATCAGCTAGAGCAGCAGCTTCCTCCACTGTCGCTGGTTTTCTCTCACGCACCCATTCCCGGATCTCAGCGGGGCACTTGAAGTAAAACTGCTCTTTTAGGAGGACCTGGAGGACGGTCTCCAAGGTTAAGGCCTCCTCTGCCTCCAACCAACGATGCCACAGATGTTTGAGTTTGTGGGCATACATCTTGAAGGACACTTCCTCATCACATGCTAGAGTACGGAACTGAGTCCTGTAAGTGTCTGGCGTTACAGCATAATGTTCTAGAATAGTCTGTTTAATATCCGCATACTCACAGTTCCACCGATGGTCCATAGCTCTATAGGCTGCAGCAGCTCCACCCTCTAAGAGCCCAACCAGATGCCGGACGCGCTCCCTTTCTGGGACTTCCATTAATCGACACTGATGCTCAAAGTCCTGGAAGAAGCCCTCAATGTCACCAGCAGCCTCATTAAACTGCTTGAAGTCTTTGCGGGACACTCTGGGAAGTTCCCTCATGATGGGTGCTGGGGTTACAGTCTGTCTGGAACCTCTCGCGGCTTCCACAGAGAGCTGCTTATCCAGCAATGCCATCTCCTCCATCCTGCGCTCCTTCTCTTCAGCTCCACGCATGGCCTCCCTCTTATCTTCTATGGTGGCCTCATCTCCAAGCAGTGCCATCTTTTCCTTGTACCACACAACCCATTGACTTTTTTGGGTATTCACCTCCGGCTCCCGTCTTTGCTCCCCTTGCTGTGGAAATTGTTCCTCGGTGCCATCTTGCAGGCAAGCGTGTTCCAATGCCTCAATTAGTTGCTCCTTAGAGAGTCCTTTGTAGCCGACACCTAATTCACGGGCCTTTGTTTGTAGACTCGCCACAGTCCAGTTCCTGTATCCTGAGGTTCTGGTTTCAGACGTCGATTGGCTGTTGTCCTCCATTTCTTCTGCTCTGATCCCGCCGCTGCCAACCAGTTTGTGACGGGGGTGTACAACAGAGCAAAGGATGGACGAGGCCGAGGGACGATCCAACAGGTTTATTAACAGGAATGCAAGAACAGCACACGATAAGTCCACGTAAAACAGATTCGGGGGCCCTTCCCGACAATCCTCGGACCGGATTACAAAGCAATCGTCCTTACAGTAGTCCAAAGAGTTCCACACAATCCCACGGGCCGCCACACAGGCCTAGCTCCGTCCGTGTCCACAGCCACACAGGCTGGAGCTCCTGCTCCCTTCAAGTTCCAGCTCACTCTGCCTGAATCTCCCAGGTAAGCAGAGTTTACACTAGTTGGACTCTAGGTCCACCTCCCCCTACTCCCAGGGATGGAAGTGCCTCAAGAGGATATAACCTTGCATTTTAGGGGGGTGATTACCTACAACAATAGAAATGTACACAGAAGTAGTTCAAATAAGACAATGAACCCAGCTTGAAATAGGAATCTGTACAGCATATACAGTGAGAGGGTAAATTACATCTTCACACCGGGGAGGAGTTTTCTGTCGCATGTGTCATGGCACATGCAACAGAAATCAGAGGAAGAGGGTGAATGCGGGTGGCGCGTTAGTGTGCGTCCTGTCATCTTGGATGAATCGGGGGGGGCAGAAATGCAGTCAGGCACCTTCTACAGGCTGTGCCCATACTGTGCAGCCTTTTCCCATCCATTTCAGCCTCTTCCTCAGTCACCACAGCTCACCCACGGGTCCAACATGAAATTATTCTGGTTTCCCATAGACTTACATTGGGGGTCGAATATTCGGGAATACTTGAATAGCGGCGAGGTATTCGTCGGATATTCGGCGAAGCGAATAATAGGGTATTTGATCATCCCTAGTAAGTAACTCATATTTTTCAAAAAAATGTTTCCTTGGCAGTAATGCAGATTCATATTCCAACGCTCACCATCTACATGCTTGTTTTTTCTCTTTCCCTTTACTTAAGTGCAACTGCTATTTTGGACATGTGACTTAGGCAGCCAATGACACAAGCCCTTGTGTGTGAACCTTGTGGATGTTTGCTGCCCCGTGATTGGCTGCAGGAACATCCAGAAAACAAAGTTAAGGGAAAAAAGATGGCTTCCGTGCGTCTGTCTTCTCCCGAGTCCCCTCCACTCATTGCACACATCCCCCATTCATCATACAGCACCACAATCCACAACATAAAAAGCAGAAATGTTAGCAGAAAATCAATTTTTTTTTAAAAATGTGATCAGTGATCGAAGAAAAGGAAACATTATTGACTTTTGTGGAAAGTGCTCGGATTACCAAGACCAAACCGAAGCGGCTGCGGCTCTTACCGAGTGTGGGACCCTTTATAGAACCGGTTCTCTCATCTCTAGTAGTGACTAGGTTTGTTCCCTGCGCTCCCCCGAGATTGTACATGAAGGTACAGACTGGATCTGCTCTCTGGGATCACCTACTAATAGAATAGAAACCATGGTAATGAAGAGATCTACTCTTTAGCGTCCCCCAATAGTAGAATGTAAATGGTGGCAATGGCAACAGATCAGTGAACCCGTCTGATAAAGGCTCGCCAAATTCACCTTTTGTATATGAGCCTTAGGGCGGCGTTACACGGTACGATCGCATGAGCGATCGCACCCGCCCCCGTCGTTTGTGTGTCACGGGCAATTTGTTGCCCGTGGCGCACAAAGTCGTTTACCCCCATCACACGCACTTACCTCCCGAACGACCTCGCTGTGGATGGTGAACATCCTCTTCCTGAAGGGGGAGGGACGTTCAGCGTCACAGCGACGTCACACGGCGGCCGGCCAATAGAAGCGGAGGGGCGGAGATGAGCGGGACATAACATCCCGCCCACCTCCTTCCTTCCGCATTGTCGGTGGCCGCAGGTAAGCTGCAGTTCATCGTTCCCGGGGTGTCACACGGAGCGATGTGTGCTGCCTCGGGAACGATGAACAACCGGCGCACAGAAGGAGGAGCGACATTATGAAAATGAGCGACGTGTCAACGAGCAACGATAAGGTGAGTACTTTTGCTCGTTAACAGTCGCTCATAGCTGTCACACGCTACGACATCTCTAACGAGGCCGGATGTGCGTCACTAACGACGTGACCCCGACGAGATATCCTTAGATATATCGTACCATATGACGGGGCCTTTAGCCTGTTCGCCATGGCTCAGTAACCCGGGCACTTTCCCCAGAAGTCGGCAATGTTCGGTTTTATTTGATTTCTGATCAAGTTTTAAAAATATATATTTTTTTTTTGTTAGCAACATGATACACTTTTGTAATAATTAAATTAAAGAATCTGGCAATGAAATTAACAAAAAAATCCCTTAATTGGTTCAAATGTGAATGGTGTTCAGAAATTGACGTTTCGGTCACACTGACCTTCCTCATAAGTACACTAGATAATAAACAAGGACGTCAAAAGAAAAATACAAAAAAACATAACTAAAGACACAGTATAACAATGAACCGTAAATGTGACAACGATGAAGCAGACCATATCAAAACACATAGACACAAATGCATGTAATGTGGACTATCTCATAAACATGGACATCTGATATTAAGGGGTACTTTGCACGCTGCGACATTGCTACTGCGATATCGTCGGGGTCAAATCGAAAGTGACGCACAGCCGGCGCCGGTAACGACGTCGCAACGTGTAAAGCCTAGATGCGCCGATAAACGATCGCAAAAGCGCCGTAAATCGGTGATCTGTGTAGTGTCGGTCATTTTCATAATGTCGCACCAATAGGAGATACGATGTTGTTCCTCGTTCCTGCGGCAGCACACATCGCTGTGTATGAAGCCGCAGGAGCGAGGAACATCTCCTTACCTGCCTCCACCGGCTATGCGGAAGGAAGGAGGTGGGCGGGATGTTTACGTCCCGCTCATCTCCGCCCCTCCGCTTCTATTGGCTGCCTGCCGTGTGACGTCACTGTGATGCCACACGACCCACCCCCTTAGGAAGGAGGCGGATCACCGGCCAGAGCGATGTCGCAGGGCAGGTAAGTGCATGTGAAGCTGCCGTAGCGATAATGTTCTCTACGGCAGCTATCACAAGATATTGCATGTGCGACGGGGGCGGGGACTATCGTGCTCGGCATTGCAGCATCGGCTAGAGATGTCACAGGGTGCAAAGTACCCCTTAGTAACATAGGTAATTGATGTATAGCTGAGGGTGTCCCTAATTGAAAATATACAGGGCTGAGGATCCACAATAGGTTCATTAGTTATACTAGAAAGTCAATATTAGAAACAGATGACGCATACTGTATAACGTGGTGGGGCGGTCACTGTGCTGGGATACATCCTGTGTGTTGCATGGACCATACTTCCTTGCTGAGCAGTCACACTATGGGGAAATGGGTGGAGGTGGGAATTGATGCCACTGTCCTGCTGTCTGCTTGAAAGGTTTTTAAATATGAAGACTCCAATCTGGGTCTCGAAGTTGTCTTGTCTGTAGTGCCAGGGTTCTGTGAGCAAGAGGCCTACGCCTGTCACTCATGCATCTCTTGATTTTTTTTTTTTTTAAATGAAAATGCCAGGCTACATCATGGAATCGGCTAATACATGAACACCTTCTTGCTGCAAAATCTGCAACATAATTTCCGTATCGTTAGGATTAGAAATAGTGCTGACTACTGTGTTGCCAAGGATCCAGGTTGCTTTGTTGGACTATTTCAAGTCTGTGCCAATTGTTGCCAGTTTTCCTGTTGCCTGATCTTAATTTTTGAATTTAAAATGTGAAGACTCCAAGTAGGGTCTCCAAGTTGTCTTGTCTGTAGTATCAGGGTTCTGGGAGCAAGAGGCCTATGCCTGTCACTCATGCATCTCTTGATTTTTTTAAAATGAAAATGCCAACCCACATTGTATGTGTAAGTCAACGCAATCAGGCAGTGCATAAATTAATATGCATTGGAAAATGCAGCCACGCAGCTGCCAAGTTGTGGCCCACGCCCAGTTTGGTCAATGGCTGTCTTCAGCCAGGGAAGGTCATATGCGATAACAGTGCAAACCTGGTGGCGGCACTACTGCTGGGCAACATTTCATGTGTACTACATGGATCAACCTGGTTGTACAGAAAATTCTAGGCCAGTATTCCGGCCCGCATGCGCTGCAGAAGCCACGGTCGCTGTGTGCTCACTTTTTAAAATGGAAATGCCAGGCCACATCCTGTGTGTTACATGGACCATACCTCCCTGCTGTGCAAACACATTATGGGGAAAGGGGGGGCAATTGATACCACTGTCCTGCTGTCTGCTTACAATGTTTTTAAATATCAAGACTCCAAGTTGTGTCTTGTCTGTACTGGTGTAAAGTGAAAGAGGGGCAGTCATGGGCGAGCGTCATGATGGTCCCCAAACTACACTGGTACAGTACAGACACGGGGGGCAATGTGGTGTGAGTGGAAGGTGTGGAGGTGGGACCTGCTGCTTCTCAGGCTCCCATTCACCACAATTGGCCCGCCGCACCGCATTGTCAGGAATAAGATCATCGGCTAGAACTTTAACGACTTTACTGAACAGATGCTTCACAGTTGATTTCCATTCCATAAAGGCAGATTGAACTTCAATCTCTCATAGTCAATCTGTTTCTTTCCAGCAGATCCGTCGTCATCATTTACAGAGCTTCTCATCTCCATACTGACTCGGCTCTACAGTTCTGGCCACCCGGGTGACTTATCCTCTCCTTTATGTGGCTCGGGGTGCGGATGGATGGACCCACTTGCTCTTCCGCTGCGTTAAGTACTCGCAGGTGTCGGCCTGGGATAGGGACAGACGAGTCCCCTTTACTCTGTATACGGCTTTCTTCTTGCTCCTTCAGTCTGTTCTCTGTGTTTGGCACCTCCACACTTTGCACTACCAACTCTGCTTCCTCCTGACCCTCCTGGTCCTCTCTGCTCTTCTCTCCCAATCTGACTGACACTGGAAGCTGCTGTCCTATAACTCTTCCTGTGCTGGCGAGCCACCCTCTCACTTAACCCCTGCTGCACTGCCACTCCCTATCCATTCCGCTGCACAATATGACACAGCATTCCCCCGGCCTCCTGTGACCTCTCTCCACCACCCCTCGATAAGCTACATTTGGATTTTAAGACGCACCCCTCATTTTCCTCCCAAATTTTTGCGAGGAAAATTGCGTTTTATAATGCACAAATATTCGGTATATATCCCACAAAACAATTAGACATTTGTGCAACACATGATCCTTGGGATGACCCCAATGCTGGTGATGATCAGATTTCATGTCTGGAATCACCCGGTTGTAGAATTTCCGTAGGTAGATCATCATCAGATCCAAGCTGTGACTAGAGACTAGGCAGATGCTGGACCACGAGGGGCTGACGTTCGGGCTGTGCTGGGGTCTTGGGGGGCTTCTCTCATGGTTTCCCCATTTGGGACACTGCTACTATGTGGTTACATTACAGAATGTGTGTCATGTAGTGTATTATATCCTAAAAACCACCACTGTGGCGGTGACTCCCGTGATTGACGAGCCCCATGTGTGCTCAGGAGTGCCGATAAGAATGATTGAATGAGTGTGACGTTAATTATTAACCCCCGCCCCTCCCCAGAGCCATTTCATGACAAGGTCAATGTTATCGCAGGTTTGTCATGTTGTCACTTATCAGATGAATGCTATTACAATGTTTCTCTTTGAAATGTTATTACGAGCTGCCCTCCCCCCACCCTGGCCTGTAAAATAATCATTAACCGATAAAGGGCCTCGCCCCGCAGAAACTGTAGTGGAGGCTTCTTCTGTAGAGGCGCCATCACACCGACGAAAGGAAGAAAACATAATGAGACACTGTCGTGTAGTGGTCCAATGTGCTTGGGGGATGACACAGTGGGGGGTCACAGTGGTTGAGATGGTACCAGGAGAGGTCATAGTGGTGGAGATGGGAGCGGGAGAGGTCACAATGGTGGAGATGGTACCAGGAGAGGTCAAAGTGGTGGAGAAGGGAGCGGGAGAGGTCACAATGGTGGAGATGGTAGCAGAAGAGGTCAAAGTGGTGGAGATGGGAGCGGGAGAGGTCACAATGGTGGAGATGGTACCAGGAGAGGTCACAATGGTGGAGATGGTAGCAGAAGAGGTCTCAGTGGTGGAGATGGGAGCGGGAGAGGTCACAATGGTGGAGATGGGAGCAAGCGAGTTCAGTGGGGAGGATGAGAGCAGGCAAGTTTACCATAGTGGAGATGGTAGAAGGAGAGGTCAGTGGTGGAGATGGTAGCAGGAGAGGTCACAATGTTGGTGATGGTAACAGGCAAAGTCACAATGGTGGAGATGATAGCAATAGAAATCACAGTGATGGCGATGGTAGTTGGCAAAGTGGTGGACATGGTAGCAGGAGATGTTGCAGTGGTGCAGATGGTAGCAGGAGAGGTCATAATGATGGAGATGGTAGCAGGAGAGGTCACAGTGGTGAAGAAGATTGTAGCAGTGGAGGATATGGTAGCAGGCGAGGTTACAACAATGAAGATGGTAGCAGAGTAGGTCACATTGGTAGAGATGGAAACAGGAGAGGCCAAACCAGTGGAGATGGTAGCAGTAGAGGTCACACCGGTTGAGATTGTAGCAGAAGAGGTCACAGTGATGGAGATGGTAGCAGGATAGGTCACAGTTGTTGAGATGGTAGCAGGATAGGCCACAGTGATGGAGATTGTAGGAGTGCAGGTCACAGTGATAGAGGATAGCAGCGGAGGTCGCAGTGGTGGAGAGGGTAGCAGCAGAGCTTGCAGTGGTGGAGAGGGTGGCAGCAGAGGTCTCAGTGGTGGAGAGGGTAGCAGCGGAGCTTGCATGCAGTGGTGGAGAGGGTGGCAGCAGAGGTCGCAGTGGTGGAGAGGGTGGCAGCGGAGGTCGCAGTGGTGGAGAGGGTGGCAGCGGAGGTCGCGGTGGTGGAGAGGGTGGCAGCGGAGGTCGCGGTGGTGGAGAGGGTGGCAGCGGAGGTCGCAGTGGTGGAGAGGGTGGCAGCGGACGGCGCAGTGGTGGAGAGGGTGGCAGCGGAAGTCGCAGTGCGGAAGAGGGTAGCAGCGGCGGTCGCACTGGTGGAGATGGTAGCATTGGAGGTAACAGTGGTGGATAGGGTAACAGGCAAGGTCTCAGTGGTGGAGATGGTAGCAGGAAAAGGCATAGTAGTGGACATGCTAACAGGCAAGGTCGCAGTGGTGGAGAGGGTAGCAGCGGAAGTCGCAGTGGTGGAGAGGGTAGCAGCGGAGGTCACAGTGGTGGAGAGGGTGGCAGCGGAGGTCGCAGTGGTGGAGAGGGTGGCAGCGGAGGTCGCGGTGGTGGAGAGGGTGGCAGCGGAGGTCGCGGTGGTGGAGAGGGTGGCAGCGGAGGTTGCAGTGGTGGAGAGGGTGGCAGCGGACGGCGCAGTGGTGGAGAGGGTGGCAGCGGAAGTCGCAGTGCGGAAGAGGGTAGCAGCGGCGGTCGCACTGGTGGAGATGGTAGCATTGGAGGTAACAGTGGTGGATAGGGTAACAGGCAAGGTCTAAGTGGTGGAGATGGTAGCAGGAAAAGGCATAGTAGTGGACATGCTAACAGGCAAGGTCGCAGTGGTGGAGAGGGTAGCAGCGGAAGTCGCAGTGGTGGAGAGGGTAGCAGCGGAGGTCACAGTGGTGGAGAGGGTAGCAGCGGAGGTCGCAGTGGTGGAGATGGTAGCAGCGGAGGTCGCAGAGGGGGAGAGGATAGCAGCAGAGGTCACAGTGGTGGAGATGGTAGCAGCGGAGGTTGCAGTGGGGGAGAGGGTAGCAGCAGAGGTCACAGTGGTGGAGATGGTAGCAGCGGAGGTTGCAGTGGGGGAGAGGGTAGCAGCAGAGGTCACAGTGGTGGAGATGGTAGCAGCGGAGGTCGCAGAGGGGGAGAGGGTAGCAGCGGAGGTCACAGTGGTGGAGATGGTAGCAGCGGAGGTCGCAGTGGGGGAGAGGGTAGCAGCAGAGGTCACAGTGGTGGAGATGGTAGCAGCGGAGGTTGCAGTGGGGGAGAGGGTAGCAGCAGAGGTCACAGTGGTGGAGATGGTAGCAGCGGAGGTCACAGTGGTGGAGATAGTAGCAGCGGAGGTCGCAGTGGGGGAGAGGGTAGCAGCAGAGGTCACAGTGGTGGAGATATTAGCAGCGGAGGTTGCAGTGGGGTAGTGGGTAGCAGCGGAGGTCACAGTGGTGGAGATGGTAGCAGGAAAAGGCATAGTAGTCGAGATGGTAACAGGCAAGGTCACAGTGGTGGAGATGGTAGAAGGCGAGATCACAGTGGTAGAGATGATAGCAGGAGAGGTGACAGTAGTGGAGATAGTGGCAGAGGTGTGAGATGCTTTATACAAGGTGTGAAAAATATGGCATATCGATACATGACAGAGAACTATCAATTACACATAGTTATACACATCTGGACCTGCAGCAAGAAGAAGTCATCGTATCTAGGAAAGAAATGTAATATCTTGGAACAAATGGCAGGTGACAAAGTTAATTATAGCAAAGAAGCAGCAAGGCATCAGCCTGACTAGACCAAGGCCCCCTGGTAATAAAAGTAATTTAGCAAGGGAAGGGGGTGGGGGATTGCTAGTTTCAGAGGAGCTTCAAGGGGTCCTTTCACACAGCCTAGCTCTGGGGTAAACATTATAAAATTAGGATTGTGCATAGCTCCAACAAATATGGCAGGCATATTTTGGGCCTCAGGACAGCGGGACGCACATCACCAATCTTTTGCCTTAATTGTGGTATGTGTGTATCTGCTTATAATTAATAACTAGCTAAGGGAACACAATAGATCTATCATGTTTCCTAGCTATGGATAGATAAAATCGTAATGGGAAACATGATGGTAATATCTTCTGCATGGGATGCTCAGAGGCTGAGATATGAGGAAAGCTGCCATTTCATAATTCTCTGGAACCTGAAGGCACATCCCATGTCCAGCCCTGTCCTAGGTCACCAGGTGGGAGGTACAGGGTTTATTGAAAACCAAAGCGGACATTTTGGAGGGGGTTCTTCTCAGAGGGGTCTTGCCCATTAATTGTGTGGGGAGTCCCAAGTAAACCAGTGCCTCCACAGCGTCTCCTCTGTGCCAAGCCAGCAACAGGCCTAATCATAAAGAATAAGACAATTTATTCATCTATACATCTGCTTGCACCTATAACTTGTAACTGTATTTATAGTGGATCTGGTTCTGGATCTGTGGATCTGGTCGGATTGCTGGCCATCCCCAGCAGCTCCGGGAAATGATTTATACTGACAATAGTAGATTATGCAGCAGCCCATCCAGGCTGGAATAATGCACTAGAAATTTCTGTACAACCAGGTTGATGCATTGAATGCACATATGATGTCACCCAGACATAGTGCCGCCACCAGGTTGGCACCTGAAATGCACACAGCCTTCCCTGGCTCAAAGTTCAGTGGAGACAGCCATTGATCAAACTGGTCCTGTCTAATGGTCCACAACTCTGCAGCTGCGTGACTGCGTTCTCCACTGCATATTAATTTATGTACTGCCTGATTGTGTGGACTTAAACAAAGGATGTGGGCTGGCATTTTCATTGTAAAAATTAAAATATGAATGAGTGATAGGCGTAGGCCTCTTGCTCCCAGAACCCTGACACTAAAGACAAAAGACAATTTAGATACCCTACTTGGAGTCTCCACATTTCCAAAAATTAAGCTCAGGCAACAGGAAAAGTGGAAATAATTGGCACAGACTACAAATAGTCCAACAAAGCAACCTGGATGCTTGGGACCGGCCTCGTAGCAAGGCATCAACCAACATTTCTACCTACACCAGAGACAGCAAGTTGACAGACAGGCGTAGGCCTCTTGCTTCAAGAACCCTGGCACTACACCATCGCCCAGTCTGCGCAGTCTGGGACTGGTGTGACAAAGTCAGTGGATCTCCACGCCTTGTTCATCTTTATATAGGTTAGGCAATCTACACTTTCAGGGGACAGCCTGATTCACTTACCCATCAATACACCGCCAGCAGTGCTGAAGAAACGTTCTGAGAGAACTCTGGCTGCCGGGCAGGCCAAAACTTCCAAGGCGTGAATGGCGAGCTCAGGCCACTCTTCCATTTTTGAACACCAAAATGCAAAAGGGTCCAAGCCCCCCTCCATGGCATCAATATTAAGCTCTAGATACCCATGCACCATCCTCTTCAGTTGTTGAGTGGCAACCCAGTACTCAGGATTATTTCTAATACTAACAATATGGACATCAATTTGCAAATAGTGCAGCAAGAAGGCACTTATGTGTCGGCGGATTTCCTGCATCCGGTTTCCATCACGTCCTGTGTCCGGTTTCCATCACGTCCTGTGTCCGGTTTCCATCACAGGCTGTGTCCGGTTTCCATCACGTCCTGTGTCCGGTTTCCATCACGTCTTGTGTCCGTTTTCCATCACGTCTTGTGTCTGGTTTTCATCACGTCCTGTGTCCGGTTTTCATCACGTCCTGTTTCCATCATGTCCTGTGTCCGGTTTCCATCATGTCCTGTGTCCGGTTTTCATCACGTCCTGTGTCCGGTTTCCATCATGTCCTGTGTCCGGTTTTCATCACGTCCTGTGTCCAGTTTCCATCATGTCCTGTGTCTGGTTTTCATCACGTCCTGTGTCCAGTTTCCATCATGTCCTGGGTCTGGTTTTCATCATGTCCTGTGTCCGGTTTCCATCATGTCCTGTGTCCGGTTTCCATCATGTCCTGTGTCCGGTTTCCATCATGTCCTGTGTCCGGTTTTCATCACGTCCTGTGTCCGGTTTCCATCATGTCCTGTGTCTGGTTTTCATCACGTCCTGTGTCCGGTTTCCATCATGTCCTGTGTCTGGTTTTCATCATGTCCTGTGTCTGGTTTTCATCACGTCCTGTGTCCGGTTTCCATCACGTCCTGTGTCCGGTTTCCATCACGTCTTGTGTCCGGTTTTCATCATGTCCTGTGTCCGGTTTTCATCACGTCCTGTTTCCATCACGGGATGTGTCCGGTTTCCATCACGGGCTGTGTCCGGTTTTCATCACGTCCTGTTTCCATCACGGGATGTGTCCGGTTTCCATCACGGGCTGTGTCCGGTTTCCATCACGGGCTGTGTCCGGTTTCCATCACGAGCTATGTCTGGATTCCATCACGTCTTGTTTCCATCACGGGCGTCAGCAGTGTACAAGGCACAATCTTTAACCCCCTAGTGACGGAGCCCCATTTTTCCCTCCTGACCGGCGTCACTGGGGTTTCTTTATATCCCGGTGATTCTGAGAATGTTTGTTTGTTCGTGACACATTGTACTTTATGTTAGCAGTAAATTTAGGTCAATAAGTTTTATTCTTTTTTGTGAAAATATCTGAAATTTGATGAACATTTAGAAAAATGAGCGATTGTCGCTGTGACTGCTTCCGTCCTTCGCCATTTCCCACATTTCTAGTTTACAGCCGCATGGGTTTTTATTCTCCCTTTTTTCCGTTATGATGTTACCAGGTTGTAGTTTAGCCGCCATTGTTTATTTTTCACAGACCCGTTCAGTTTTGTCGTGACTTTGAGGGTCTGAGATATTGGAGAGTCTCCAGCACTGAGAACATTAGACACTGCAGCCCTCTCTAAGCTTCCGTCAGGAAATTTCCTGACCCTTAGAGTAGGACGCAGAAATTAAGATAAAGGGTTTTTATGAGAGATATGGCCGCTTTACGCGCAACGACATTGCTAACGAGATATTGTTGGGGTCACGGAATTCGTGACGCACATCCGGCCTCGTTAGCGACGTTGTTGCGTGTGACACCTACGAGCGACCGCTAACGAACAAAAATACTCACCTAATCGTTGATCGTTGACACGTCGTTCATTTCCTAAATGTTGTTGCTGGTTCAGGACGCAGGTTGTTGGTCGTTCCTGAGACAGCACACATCGCTACGTGTGACACCCCGGGAACGAGGAACAACAGCTTACCTGCGTCCTCCGGCAACGAGGTGGGCGTGACTTCCACGCGGCTGCTTTCTGCCCCTCCGCTTCTATTGGACGCCTGCCGTGTGACGTCGCTGTGACGCCGCACGAACCACCCCCTTAGAAAAGAGGCAGTTCGCCAGCCACAGCGACGTCGCTAGGAAGGTGTGTGTGACGGGGACTAGAGATATTGTGCGCCACGGGCAGCGATTTGCTTCGATTAAAGTGGCCTATGTTAGTGAATCCCATACTTTTACACAATTTCTCCCGAGCGCGTTGATACCTGGGGGGTATACTATGATACTATGGGGGCCAGAACTGCTGTTTGTCACCTGGCAAGGCTCGAAAGGGACGCTCTCTGATTTTTGGGGCATAAATTTGTCTGGGACATAGTGCAGGCGCCATATCGCATTTACAGAGTCCTCAGGAGCCCAAACATCAGAAATCCCACCGGTCACTCCACAATGGAAACTACACCCCTCTAGGGGTTCATCTAGGGGTGTACTGACTATTTTCAACCTACTGGTGATTCACAAAACTTTATAACGTCTGATGTGAAAACCAAACTTCCCTATTTTAGTAAAATCTTGAGATATCACCAAATTTATCATTTCCAATTTCCCATTTTGTTCCATTTTCGTGTGAGTTTGGGGTGTACGTTATGTTCTTACAGCGTGCATGGTATGGAATAAATACGTTTTATAGTTCGGGCGGTTCTGGACGCGGTGATGATAATTATCTGCACTTTTTTTGTTTATTTTTGTTTTTACAGAACATGAATATTTTTCTCTTTGATCGCTGGTGTTCTGCGCGGCTGCACTCGTATCCTGCAATGCATCAGAGCTGCCAGTGACTCTGCCTGTTAGACTCCGCTTATAGCAGGATCTAACAGGCCACCATAGTCTGGGGCCATCAGATGACCTCGCGGTACCATGACAACAACTGGCATCGATGATTATGATCTTGGGGTGCCGATACTGTTAGAGAAGGAGTCCTCTCCCTCTTTTAACCACTTAATTACCGCTGTCGTGATTGACAGCAGCATTTCAGGAGTTAATCAGCCTCGATCGGTTCTAAGAGCGGCCAGCACCAATGCTGCAGGATGTCATCCGTGATATTCAGCTGCCACTTGCAGGATTTCACTCACTGTGAAAAGTGGTGCCGAGGAATAAGGCTCCTTATGTCACCGTGAAAAAGTGTATTGGTGAAGTGTGCTGTGAAGGAGTTAAATCTTGTGACGTCTCCATATTATATTTCTCCAGATGCAACTTCAGCAGAATAAACAATCAGATAAACAAATAGAAATAAAGTCCAACATCCAGCGTCCAAATGTGGAAAATCAGCGGTAATATTTATGTGATCAGGTGGTGAAGCCCCGGAGAGCGCCCCCTCATCACTCCGCGCTCAGCTGCTCCTCCAGATTTCACCCTTCTCCAAGGCTCCGACTAATCCGTAATATCAACATGTTCCCTCTGACTAAGCCCCGGCCGACCGCAGCTGGAGAAACACGGCTCAGCGCACGGAGGCGGCGGATTATCAGTGTTATACTCCGCGATCACACTCAGAAAACAACTGGCTCAGCGCATGGAGACGGCGGATTATCAGAGTTATACTCCGCGATCAGACTCAGAGGACGACCGGCTCAGTGTGCGGGGACAGCGGATTATCAGTGTTATACTCCGCGATCAGACTCAGAGGACGACCGGCTCAGTGTGCGGGGACAGCGGATTATCAGTGTTATACTCCGCGATCAGACTCAGACGACGACCGGCTCAGTGTGCGGGGACAGCGGATTATCAGTGTTATACTCCGCGATCACACTCAGAGGACGACCGGCTCAGTGTGCGGGGACAGCGGATTATCAGTGTTATACTGCACGATCACACTCAGAGGACGACCGGCTCAGTGTGCGGGGACAGCGGATTATCAGTGTTATACTCCACAATCACACTCAGAGGACGACCGGCTCAGTGTGCGGGGACAGCGGATTATCAGTGTTATACTCCGCGATCACACTCAGAGGACAACCGGCTCAGTGTGCGGGGACAGCGGATTATCAGTGTTATACTCCACGATCAGACTCAGAGGACAACCGGCTCAGTGTGCGGGGACAGCGGATTATCAGTGTTATACTCCGCGATCACACTCAGAGGACGACCGGCTCAGTGTGCGGGGACAGCGGATTATCAGTGTTATACTCCACGATCACACTCAGAGAACAACCGGCTCAGTGTGCGGGGACAGCGGATTATCAGTGTTATACTCCACGATCAGACTCAGAGGACGCCCGGCTCAGTGTGCGGGGACAGCGGATTATCAGAGTTATACTCCGCGATCACACTCAGAGGACGACCGGCTCAGTGTGCGGGGACAGCGGATTATCAGAGTTATACTCCGCGATCACACTCAGAGGACGACCGGCTCAGTGTGCGGGGACAGCGGATTATCAGTGTTATACTCCGCGATCAGACTCAGAGGACGACCGGCTCAGTGTGCGGGGACAGCGGATTATCAGTGTTATACTCCGCGATCAGACTCAGAGGACGACCGGCTCAGTGTGCGGGGACAGCGGATTATCAGTGTTATACTCCGCGATCAGACTCAGAGGACGACCGGCTCAGTGTGCGGGAACAGCGGATTATCAGTGTTATACTCCGCGATCACACTCAGAGGACGCCCGGCTCAGTGTGCGGGGACAGCGGATTATCAGTGTTATACTCCGCGATCACACTCAGAGGACGACCGGCTCAGTGTGCGGGGACAGCGGATTATCAGAGTTATACTCCACGATCAGACTCAGAGGACGCCCGGCTCAGTGTGCGGGGACAGCGGATTATCAGAGTTATACTCCGCGATCACACTCAGAGGACGACCGGCTCAGTGTGCGGGGACAGCGGATTATCAGAGTTATACTCCGCGATCACACTCAGAGGACGACCGGCTCAGTGTGCGGGGACAGCGGATTATCAGAGTTATACTCCGCGATCACACTCAGAGGACGACCGGCTCAGTGTGCGGGGACAGCGGATTATCAGTGTTATACTCCGCGATCAGACTCAGAGGACGACCGGCTCAGTGTGCGGGGACAGCGGATTATCAGTGTTATACTCCGCGATCAGACTCAGAGGACGACCGGCTCAGTGTGCGGGGACAGCGGATTATCAGTGTTATACTCCGCGATCAGACTCAGAGGACGACCGGCTCAGTGTGCGGGAACAGCGGATTATCAGTGTTATACTCCGCGATCACACTCAGAGGACGCCCGGCTCAGTGTGCGGGGACAGCGGATTATCAGTGTTATACTCCGCGATCACACTCAGAGGACGACCGGCTCAGTGTGCGGGGACAGCGGATTATCAGTGTTATACTCCGCGATCAGACTCAGAGGACGACCGGCTCAGTGTGCGGGGACAGCGGATTATCAGTGTTATACTCCGCGATCACACTCAGAGGACGACCGGCTCAGTGTGCGGGGACAGCGGATTATCAGTGTTATACTCCGCGATCAGACTCAGAGGACGACCGGCTCAGTGTGCGGGGACAGCGGATTATCAGTGTTATACTCCGCGATCAGACTCAGAGGACGACCGGCTCAGTGTGCGGGGACAGCGGATTATCAGTGTTATACTCCGCGATCAGACTCAGAGGACGACCGGCTCAGTGTGCGGGGACAGCGGATTATCAGTGTTATACTCCGCGATCAGACTCAGAGGACGACCGGCTCAGTGTGCGGGGACAGCGGATTATCAGTGTTATACTCCGCGATCACACTCAGAGGACGACCGGCTCAGTGTGCGGGGACAGCGGATTATCAGTGTTATACTCCACGATCAGACTCAGAGGACGACCGGCTCAGTGTGCGGGGACAGCGGATTATCAGTGTTATACTCCGCGATCAGACTCAGAAAACAACTGGCTCAGCGCATGGAGACGGCGGATTATCAGAGTTATACTCCGCGATCACACTCAGAGGACGACCGGCTCAGTGTGCGGGGACAGCGGATTATCAGTGTTATACTCCACGATCAGACTCAGAGGACGACCGGCTCAGTGTGCGGGGACAGCGGATTATCAGTGTTATACTCCGCAATCACACTCAGAGGACGACCGGCTCAGTGTGCGGGGACAGCGGATTATCAGTGTTATACTCCGCAATCACACTCAGAGGACGACCGGCTCAGTGTGCGGGGACAGCGGATTATCAGTGTTATACTCCGCGATCACACTCAGAGGACGACCGGCTCAGTGTGCGGGGACAGCGGATTATCAGTGTTATACTCCGCGATCAGACTCAGAGGATGACCGGCTCAGTGTGCGGGGACAGCGGATTATCAGTGTTATACTCCACGATCAGACTCAGAGGACGACCGGCTCAGTGTGCGGGGACAGCGGATTATCAGAGTTATACTCCACAATCAGACTCAGAGGACGCCCGGCTCAGTGTGCGGGGACAGCGGATTATCAGTGTTATACTCCGCGATCACACTCAGAGGACGCCCGGCTCAGTGTGCGGGAACAGCGGATTATCAGTGTTATACTCCACGATCACACTCAGAGAACAACTGGCTCAGCGCATGGAGACGGCGGATTATCAGAGTTATACTCCACAATCAGACTCAGAGGACGCCCGGCTCAGTGTGCGGGGACAGCGGATTATCAGTGTTATACTGCACGATCACACTCAGAGGACGACCGGCTCAGTGTGCGGGGACAGCGGATTATCAGTGTTATACTCCGCGATCAGACTCAGAGGACGACCGGCTCAGTGTGCGGGGACAGCGGATTATCAGAGTTATACTCCACAATCAGACTCAGAGGACGCCCGGCTCAGTGTGCGGGGACAGCGGATTATCAGTGTTATACTCCGCGATCACACTCAGAGGACGCCCGGCTCAGTGTGCGGGGACAGCGGATTATCAGTGTTATACTCCGCGATCACACTCAGAGGACGACCGGCTCAGTGTGCGGGGACAGCGGATTATCAGTGTTATACTCCGCGATCACACTCAGAGGACGACTGGCTCAGTGTGCGGGGACAGCGGATTATCAGTGTTATACTCCACGATCAGACTCAGAGGATGACCGGCTCAGTGTGCGGGGACAGCGGATTATCAGTGTCATACTCCGCGATCAGACTCAGAGGACGACCGGCTCAGTGCATGGAGGCAGCGGATTATCAGTGTTATACTCCACGATCAGACTCAGAGGATGACCGGCTCAGTGTGCGGGGACAGCGGATTATCAGTGTTATACTCCGCGATCAGACTCAGAGGACGACCGGCTCAGTGTGCGGGGACAGCGGATTATCAGTGTTATACTCCGCGATCACACTCAGAGGACGACCGGCTCAGTGTGCGGGGACAGCGGATTATCAGTGTCATACTCCACGATCACACTCAGAGAACAACTGGCTCAGCGCATGGAGGCGGCGGATTATCAGTGTTATACTCCGCGATCACACTCAGAGGACGACCGGCTCAGTGTGCGGGGACAGCGGATTATCAGTGTTATACTCCGCGATCAGACTCAGAGGACGACCGGCTCAGTGTGCGGGGACAGCGGATTATCAGTGTTATACTCCGCGATCACACTCAGAGGACGACCGGCTCAGTGTGCGGGGACAGCGGATTATCAGTGTTATACTCCGCGATCACACTCAGAAAACAACTGGCTCAGCGCATGGAGACGGCGGATTATCAGTGTTATACTCCGCGATCAGACCCAGAAAACAACTGGCTCAGCGCATGGAGACGGCGGATTATCAGTGTTATACTCCGCGATCACACTCAGAGGACGACCGGCTCAGTGTGCGGGGACAGCGGATTATCAGTGTTATACTCCGCGATCAGACTCAGAGGACGACCGGCTCAGTGTGCGGGGACAGCGGATTATCAGTGTTATACTCCGCGATCAGACTCAGAGGACGACCGGCTCAGTGTGCGGGGACAGCGGATTATCAGTGTTATACTCCACGATCACACTCAGAGGACGCCCGGCTCAGTGTGCGGGGACAGCGGATTATCAGTGTTATACTCCACAATCAGACTCAGAGGACAACCGGCTCAGTGTGCGGGAACAGCGGATTATCAGTGTTATACTCCACGATCAGACTCAGAGGACGACCGGCTCAGTGTGCGGGGACAGCGGATTATCAGTGTTATACTCCGCGATCACACTCAGAGGACGACCGGCTCAGTGTGCGGGGACAGCGGATTATCAGTGTTATACTCCGCGATCACACTCAGAGGACGACCGGCTCAGTGTGCGGGGACAGCGGATTATCAGTGTTATACTCTGTGATCAGACTCAGAGGACGACCGGCTCAGTGTGCGGGGACAGCGGATTATCAGTGTTATACTCCACGATCAGACTCAGAGAACAACTGGCTCAGCGCATGGAGACGGCGGATTATCAGTGTTATACTCCGCGATCAGACCCAGAAAACAACTGGCTCAGCGCATGGAGGCGGCGGATTATCAGTGTTAGACTCCACAATCAGACTCAGAGGACGACCGGCTCAGTGTGCGGGGACAGCGGATTATCAGTGTTATACTCTGTGATCAGACTCAGAGAACGACCGGCTCAGTGTGCGGGGACAGCGGATTATCAGTGTTATACTCCGCGATCAGACTCAGAAAACAACCGGCTCAGTGTGCGGGGACAGCGGATTATCAGTGTTATACTCCACGATCAGACTCAGAGGACGACCGGCTCAGTGTGCGGGGACAGCGGATTATCAGTGTTATACTCCGCGATCAGACTCAGAGGACAACCGGCTCAGTGTGCGGGGACAGCAGATTATCAGTGTTATACTCCACGATCAGACTCAGAGGACAACCGGCTCAGTGTGCGGGGACAGCGGATTATCAGTGTTATACTCCACAATCAGACTCAGAGGACAACCGGCTCAGTGTGCGGGGACAGCGGATTATCAGTGTTATACTCCACGATCAGACTCAGAGGACAACCGGCTCAGTGTGCGGGGACAGCGGATTATCAGTGTTATACTCCACAATCAGACTCAGAGGACAACCGGCTCAGTGTGCGGGGACAGCAGATTATCAGTGTTATACTCCACGATCAGACTCAGAGGACAACCGGCTCAGTGTGCGGGGACAGCGGATTATCAGTGTTATACTCCACAATCAGACTCAGAGGATGACCGGCTCAGCGAAAGGGAGACCGCGGATTATCAGTGTTATATTCTGCAATCAGACTCAGAGGACGACCGGCTCAGTGCATGGAGGTCGAGGATTATCAGTGTTATACTCCGCGATCAGACTCAGAGGATGACCGGCTCAGCGTACGGAGGCCGCGGATTATCAGTGTTATACACCACGATCAGACTCAGAGGACGACCAGCTCAGTGCAGGGAGGGCGCGGATTATCAGTGTTATACTCCGCGATCAGACTCAGAGGATGACCGGCTCAGCGTACGGAGCCCGCGGATTATCAGTGTTATACTCCACAATCAGACTCAGAGGATGACCGGCTCAGCGTACGGAGGCCGCGGATTATCAGTGTTATACACCACGATCAGACTCAGAGGACGACCAGCTCAGTGCAGGGAGGGCGCGGATTATCAGTGTTATACTCTGTGATCAGACTCAGAGGACGACCGGCTGAGCGCATGTAGGCAGCGGATTATCAGTGTTATACTCCACAATCAGACTCAGAGGATGACTGGCTCAACGCAGGGAGGCCGCGGATTATCAGTGTTATACTCCACAATCAGACTCAGAGGATGACTGGCTCAACGCAGGGAGGCCGCGGATTATCAGTGTTATACACCACGATCAGAATCAGAGGACGACCAGCTCAGTGCAGGGAGGGCGCGGATTATCAGTGTTATACTCCGCGATCAGACTCAGAGGATGACCGGCTCAGCGTACGGAGCCCGCGGATTATCAGTGTTATACTCCACAATCAGACTCAGAGGATGACCGGCTCAGCGTACGGAGGCCGCGGATTATCAGTGTTATACACCACGATCAGACTCAGAGGACGACCAGCTCAGTGCAGGGAGGGCGCGGATTATCAGTGTTATACTCTGTGATCAGACTCAGAGGACGACCGGCTGAGCGCATGTAGGCAGCGGATTATCAGTGTTATACTCCACAATCAGACTCAGAGGATGACTGGCTCAACGCAGGGAGGCCGCGGATTATCAGTGTTATACTCCACAATCAGACTCAGAGGACGACCGGCTCAGCGTACGGAGGCCGCGGATTATCAGTGTTATACTCCACAATCAGACTCAGAGGATGACCAGCTCAGCGCAGGGAGGCCGCGGATTATCAGTGTTATACTCCACAATCAGACTCAGAGGATGACTGGCTCAACGCAGGGAGGCCGCGGATTATCAGTGTTATACTCCACAATCAGACTCAGAGGATGACCAGCTCAGTGCAGGGAGGCCGCGGATTATCAGTGTTATACTCCACAATCAGACTCAGAGGATGACCAGCTCAGCGCAGGGAGGCCGCGGATTATCAGTGTTATACTCCACAATCAGACTCAGAGGATGACTGGCTCAACGCAGGGAGGCCGCGGATTATCAGTGTTATACTCCACAATCAGACTCAGAGGATGACCAGCTCAGCGCAGGGAGGCCGAGGATTATCAGTGTTATACTCCGCGATCACACTCAGAGGACGACCGGCTCAGCGCAGGGAGGCCGCGGATTATCAGTGTTATACTCCACAATCAGACTCAGAGGATGACCAGCTCAGCGCAGGGAGGCCGCGGATTATCAGTGTTATACTCCACAATCAGACTCAGAGGATGACCAGCTCAGCGCAGGGAGGCCGCGGATTATCAGTGTTATACTCCACAATCAGACTCAGAGGATGACTGGCTCAGCGCAGGGAGGCCGCGGATTATCAGTGTTATACTCCACAATCAGACTCAGAGGACGACCGGCTCAGCGCAGGGAGGCCACAGATTATCAGTGTTATACTCCACAATCAGACTCAGAGGACGACCGGCTCAGCGCAGGGAGGCCGAGGATTATCAGTTATACTCCGCGATCAGACTCAGATAATGATCGGCTCAGCGCATGGAGGAGGCCGCGGATTATCAGTGTTATACTCCGCGATCAGACTCAAAGGATGACCGGCTCAGCGAAAGGGAGACCGCGGATTATCAGTGTTATATTCTGCAATCAGACTCAGAGGACGACCGGCTCAGCGTACGGAGCCCGCGGATTATCAGTGTTATACTCCACAATCAGACTCAGAGGATGACCGGCTCAGCGCAGGGAGGCCGAGGATTATCAGTTATACTCCGCGATCAGACTCAGATAATGATCGGCTCAGCGCATGGAGGAGGCCGCGGATTATCAGTGTTATACTCCGCGATCAGACTCAAAGGATGACCGGCTCAGCGAAAGGGAGACCGCGGATTATCAGTGTTATATTCTGCAATCAGACTCAGAGGACGACCGGCTCAGCGCAGGGAGGTCGAGGATTATCAGTGTTATACTCCACAATCAGACTCAGAGGATGACCGGCTCAGCGTACGGAGGCCGCGGATTATCAGTGTTATACTCCACAATCAGACTCAGAGGATGACCAGCTCAGCGTACGGAGGCCGCGGATTATCAGTGTTATACTCCACGATCAGACTCAGAGGATGACCAACTCAGCGCAGGGAGGAGATGGATCAGTGGTATACTCCGCAATCAGACTCAGAGGACGACCAGCTCAGCAGCCCTAATGAACCTGCCCACTAATGAGATAATGAGAGGACTGCCAACCCCGCCCACTAATGATGAGATGACTGCTGACCCCACCCTCTAATGAGAATGAGATGATTGCTGACCCCGCCCTCTAATGATGAGATGACTGCTGACCCCGCCCTCTAATGATAATGAGATGATTGCTGACCCCGCCCTCTAATGATAATGAGATGATTGCTGACCCCACCCTCTAATGAGAATGAGATGACTGCTGACCCCGCCCTCTAATGATAATGAGGTGACTGCTGACCCCGCCCTCTAATGATAATGAGATGACTGCTGACCCCGCCCTCTAATGATAATGAGGTGACTGCTGACCCCGCCCTCTAATGATAATGAGATGATTACTAACCCCACCCTCTAATGATAATGAGATGACTGCTGACCCCACCCTCTAATGATAATGAGATGACTGCTGACCCCACCCTCTAATGATAATGAGGTGTCTGCTGACCCCGCTCTCTAATGATAATGAGATGACTGCTGACCCCGCCCTCTAATGATAATGAGATTATTGCTGACCCCGCCCACTAATGATAATGAGATGAGTGCTGACCCCGCCCTCTAATGATAATGAGGTGTCTGCTGACCCCGCTCTCTAATGATAATGAGATGACTGCTGACCCCGCCCTCTAATGATAATGAGATTATTGCTGACCCCGCCCACTAATGATAATGAGATGAGTGCTGACCCCGCCCACTAATGATAATGAGATGACTGCTGACCCCGCTCTCTAATGATAATGAGATGACTGCTGACCCCGCCCTCCAATGATAATGAGATTATTGCTGACCCCGCCCACTAATGATAATGAGATGAGTGCTGACCCCGCCCTCTAATGATAATGAGATGACTGCTGACCCCGCCCTCTAATGATAATGAGATGACTGCTGACCCCACCCTCTAATGATAATGAGATTATTGCTGACCCCGCCGTCTAATAATAATGAGATTATTGCTGACCCCGCCCACTAATGATAATGAGATGACTGCTGACCCCGCCCTCTAATGATAATAAGATGACTGCTGACCCCACCCTCTAATGATAATGAGATGACTGCTGACCCCGCCCTCTAATGATAACGAGATGACTGCTGACCCCGCCCTCTAATGATAATGAGATGACTGCTGACCCCGTCCTCTAATGATAATGAGATTATTGCTGACCCCGCCCTCTAATGATAATGAGATTATTGCTGACCCTGCCCTCTAATGATAATGAGATGACTGCTGACCCCGCCCTCTAATGATAATGAGATGACTGCTGACCCTGCCCTCTAATGATAATGAGATTATTGCTGACCCCGCCCTCTAATGATAATGAGATTATTGCTGACACCGCCCACTAATGATAATGAGATGACTGCTGACCCTGCCCTCTAATGATAATGAGATGACTGCTGACCCCGCCCTCCAATGATAATGAGATGACTGTTGACCCCACCCTCTAATGATAATGAGATTATTGCTGACCCCGCCCTCTAATGATAATGAGATTATTGCTGACCCCGCCCACTAATGATAATGAGATGACTGCTGACCCTGCCCTCCAATGATAATGAGATGACTGTTGACCCCACCCTCTAATGATAATGAGATTATTGCTGACCCCGCCCTCTAATGATAATGAGATTATTGCTGACCCCGCCCACTAATGATAATGAGATGACTGCTGACCCTGCCCTCTAATGATAATGAGATGACTGCTGACCCTGCCCTCTAATGATAATGAGATGACTGCTGACCCCGCCCTCTAATGATAATGAGATGACTGCTGACCCTGCCCTCTAATGATAATGAGATGACTGCTGACCCCGCCCTCTAATGATAATGATATTATTGCTTACCCTGCCCTCTAATGATAATGAGATTATTGCTGACCCCGCCCTCTAATGATAATGAGATTATTGCTGACCCCGCCCTCTAGTGATAATGAGATGACTGCTGACCCCACCCTGTAGTGATAATGAGATGAATGCCCCTCCTCCTTATGATGAGATAGATGCAGGCTGTGTTTAATGACGGAGCAGAATGTGTATCGTGGCAGTTGCAGAGTAATTTCTTATCCACCATCACACACTGTTATGGCCTCTGTAGCAATATGATGTCCCCAAAAATGCATAAAACACCTTGTGCGGTGCCTCACTGGGAATTCTCCAAATTTATATGCACAATATTATCTTGTCACCAGGATGTCCCTGCAGTGAGCCACCACCCCCAGTAAGATGTCCCCACAGCTCCTTACACAGTTTGATGTCCCTGCAGTGAGCCACCTTCCCCAGTAAGATGTCCCCACAGCTCCTTACACAGTTTGATGTCCCTGCAGTGAGCCACCTTCCCCCAGTAAGATGTCCCCACAGCTCCTTACACAGTTTGATGTCCCTGCAGTGAGCCACCTTCCCCCAGTAAGATGTCCCCACAGCTCCTTACACAGTTTGATGTCCCTGCAGTGAGCCACCTTCCCCCAGTAAGATGTCCACACAGCTCCTTACACAGTTTGATGCCCTTGCAGTGAGCCACCTTCCCCCAGTAAGATGTCCCCACAGCTCCTTACACAGTTTGATGCCCTTGCAGTGAGCCACCGCCCCCAGTAAGATGTCCCCACAGCTCCTTACACAGTTTGATGCCCCTACATTGAGCCACCAACCCCAGTAAGATGTCCCCACAGCTCCTTACACAGTTTGATGCCCCTGCAGTGAGCCACCTTCCCCCAGTAAGATGTCCCCACAGCTCCTTACACAGTTTGATGTTCCTGCAGTGAGCCACCAACCCCAGTAAGATGTCCCCACAGCTCCTTACACAGTTTGATGCCCTTGCAGTGAGCCACCTTCCCCCAGTAAGATGTCCCCACAGCTCCTTACACAGTTTGATGTTCCTGCAGTGAGCCACCAACCCCAGTAAGATGTCCCCACAGCTCCTTACACAGTTTGATGCCCTTGCAGTGAGCCACCTTCCCCTAGTAAGATGTCCCCACAGCTCCTTATGTACCGCCCTGGTTGCTCGGCTGCCTGCCAAGCCGCTCTGATCCGGGCTCGAGTTGTCGGTGGCTCGAGTGCCTCCGGACCGGGGGTCACGTCGCTCTGAAAAGGGGGTGATCTTGCTAGCGCTACGGGTAGGGGTGGTGTGGTGGACGGTTCACGTCCGAAGCCGCGGTATTGGTAAAGTTCTTGACGCCACCCACGGGTCTTGGTGATTGTAGGGGTGAAGGTATGGGGGCTCCCGGAAGCGGTGTAATGGCGCAGCTAGGTGTTGACCCCTCCATGGGTAGGGGATGTTGGTCCCGGGGATTGGTTGGCGAGGGCCGGGGTGCAGGGCGGAGTGTTGCGGTGCGGTGCCTGATGGCACTATTGTACTCACGATTATAATCACACAAAGAGTCACTGGTAAACCAAGTTCGGTGATGATCGGTGCCCGCAGCCGGCTGCGTGTTCTCCTAGTAAGGTTGGTAATGCCCGCCTTTTTCCTGCACCTCTGTGTAGTGATTTTTGACTCCTATGCATTCGCAACGGTAGTCCACTCCCCGTCTTGTGTACGCTGGAGGGACCCGTTTGCCCGCAGACGCAGGCCCTTTGGATCTCTGGCCCTTGGAAGTGGCACTTATCCGTACTGGTTGGGCTGTTGCCTTCAATCGGGACTTAGGTGGGAAAGGACCCTGAGGTCCAGACCGCAATCAGTTAATTTGACTAAGATCCAGTGACTTCTGGACTAGTTCGGGGTCTGAGTATCCTGCCTGGTGCTCCGGTATCCAGTTGGCTCCCCGGTTCGATTCCAGCGGGCCACTACCCTGTCCCGGTCCTTTACGGTTCCACCGGTCGTCTTCCCGGTCTCCTGCAGGCGGCACTACCGTCTGCCTCCTGGCCGACAATGGTACCTAGGCTCCTACCCCGGCCCCTGACAGTTCCTAGTTCTCGCCTCACTCCTCCTCTGTCAACTGTCAACACGGTTCTGTCTTGTGTTCCCGCCCCAGGCCATCCGAACTCCTCGGTGGGCGTGGCCAACCTCCTGACTCCGCCCCACCGGGTGTGAACGTCAGGACCTGGGAGGGGCGACTCAGGGTTTCAATGTGCGGCTGCTATTACCTTATTAGGGTGGGGTGTGGTGCGTGGGACTACCTGTGATCGCTGGCTAGTCCAGGGCGTCAAACTTACACAGTTTGATGCCCCTGCAGTGAGCCACCTCCCCCCAGTAAGATGTCCCCACAGCTCCTTACACAGTTTGTTGCCCCTGCAGTGAGCCACCTCCCCCCAGTAAGATGTCCCCACAGCTCCTTACACAGTTTGATGTCCCTGCAGTGAGCCACCTCCCCCAGTAAGATGTCCCCACAGCTCCTTACACAGTTTGATGTCCCTGCAGTGAGCCACCTCCCCCAGTAAGATGTCCCCACAGCTCCTTACACAGTTTGATGTCCCTGCAGTGAGCCACCTTCCCCAGTAAGATGTCCGCACAGCATCTTACACAGTTTGATGCCCCTGCAGTGAGCCACCTCCCCCAGTAAGGTGTCCCCACAGCTCCTTACACAGTTTGATGTCCCTGCAGTGACCACCTCCCCCCAGTAAGGTGTCCCCACAGCTCCTTACACAGTTTGATGTCCCTGCAGTGAGCCACTTCCCCCCAGTAAGGTGTCCGCACAGCGCCTTACACAGTTTGATGCCCCTTCAGTGAGCGACCTCCCCCCAGTAAGATGTCCGCACAGCGCCTTACACAGTTTGATGTCCCTGCAGTGAGCCACCTTCCCCAGTAAGATGTCTGCACAGCATCTTACAGTTTGATGCCCCTGCAGTGAGCCACCTCCCCCCAGTAAGGTGTCCCCACAGCTCCTTACACAGTTTGATGTCCCTGCAGTGAGCCACTTCCCCCCAGTAAGATGTCCCCACAGCTCCTTACACAGTTTGATGCCCCTGCAGTGAGCCACCTCCCTCCATAAAGATGTCCCCACAGTTCCTTACACAGTTTGATGCCCCTGCAGTGACCACCTCCCCCAGTAAGGTGTCCCCACAGCTCCTTACACAGTTTGATGCCCCTGCAGTGAGCCACCTTCCCCAGTAAGATATCCGCACAGCATCTTACACAGTTTGATGCCCCTGCAGTGAGCCACTTCCCCCCAGTAAGATGTCCGCACAGCTCCTTACACAGTTTCATGCCCCTGCAATGAGCCACCTTCCCAGTAAGATGTCCCCACAGCTCCTTACACAGTTTGATGTCCCTGCAGTGACCACCTCCCCCAGTAAGGTGTCCCCACAGCTCCTTACACAGTTTGATGCCCCTGCAGTGAGCCACCTCCCCCAGTAAGATGTCCCCACAGCTCCTTACACAGTTTGATGTCCCTGCAGTGACCACCTCCCCCAGTAAGGTGTCCCCACAGCTCCTTACACAGTTTGATGTCCCTGCAGTGACCACCTCCCCCAGTAAGGTGTCCCCACAGCTCCTTACACAGTTTGATGCCCCTGCAGTGAGCCACCTCCCCCAGTAAGATGTCCCCACAGCTCCTTACACAGTTTGATGTCCCTGCAGTGACCACCTCCCCCAGTAAGGTGTCCCCACAGCTCCTTACACAGTTTGATGCCCCTGCAGTGAGCCACCTCCCCCCAGTAAGATGTCCGCACAGCATCTTACACAGTTTAATGTCCCTGCAGTGAGCCACCGCCCCCAGTAAGATGTCCCCACAGCTCCTTACACAGTTTGATGCCCTTGCAGTGAGCCACCTTCCCCCAGTAAGATGTCCGCACAGCTCCTTACACAGTTTGATGCCCTTGCAGTGAGCCACCTTCCCCCAGTAAGATGTCCCCACAGCTCCTTACACAGTTTGATGCCCTTGCAGTGAGCCACCGCCCCCAGTAAGATGTCCCCACAGCTCCTTACACAGTTTGATGTCCCTGCAGTGAGCCACCGCCCCCAGTAAGATGTCCGCACAGCTCCTACCACAGTTTGATGCCCTTACAGTGAGCCACCTTCCCCAGTAAGATGTCCCCACAGCTCCTTACACAGTTTGATGCCCCTACATTGAGCCACCGCCCCCAGTAAGATGTCCCCACAGCTCCTACCACAGTTTGATACCCTTACAGTGAGCCACCTTCCCCAGTAAGATGTCCCCACAGCTCCTTACACAGTTTGATGCCCCTACATTGAGCCACCAACCCCAGTAAGATGTCCCCACAGCTCCTTACACAGTTTGATGCCCCTGCAGTGAGCCACCTTCCCCCAGTAAGATGTCCCCACAGCTCCTTACACAGTTTGATGTTCCTGCAGTGAGCCACCAACCCCAGTAAGATGTCCCCACAGCTCCTTACACAGTTTGATGCCCTTGCAGTGAGCCACCTTCCCCCAGTAAGATGTCCCCACAGCTCCTTACACAGTTTGATGTTCCTGCAGTGAGCCACCAACCCCAGTAAGATGTCCCCACAGCTCCTTACACAGTTTGATGCCCTTGCAGTGAGCCACCTTCCCCTAGTAAGATGTCCCCACAGCTCCTTATGTACCGCCCTGGTTGCTCGGCTGCCTGCCAAGCCGCTCTGATCCGGGCTCGAGTTGTCGGTGGCTCGAGTGCCTCCGGACCGGGGGTCACGTCGCTCCGAAAAGGGGGTGATCTTGCTAGCGCTACGGGTAGGGGTGGTGTGGTGGACGGTTCACGTCCGAAGCCGCGGTATTGGTAAAGTTCTTGACGCCACCCACGGGTCTTGGTGATTGTAGGGGTGAAGGTATGGGGGCTCCCGGGAGCGGTGTAATGGCGCAGCTAGGTGTTGACCCCTCCATGGGTAGGGGATGTTGGTCCCGGGGATTGGTTGGCGAGGGCCGGGGTGCAGGGCGGAGTGTTGCGGTGCGGTGCCTGATGGCACTATTGTACTCACGATTATAATCACACAAAGAGTCACTGGTAAACCAAGTTCGGTGATGATCGGTGCCCGCAGCCGGCTGCGTGTTCTCCTAGTAAGGTTGGTAATGCCCGCCTTTTTCCTGCACCTCTGTGTAGTGATTTTTGACTCCTATGCATTCGCAACGGTAGTCCACTCCCCGTCTTGTGTACGCTGGATGGACCCGTTTGCCCGCAGACGCAGGCCCTTTGGATCTCTGGCCCTTGGAGGTGGCACTTATCCGTACTGGTTGGGCTGTTGCCTTCAATCGGGACTTAGGTGGGAAAGGACCCTGAGGTCCAGACCGCAATCAGTTAATTTGACTAAGATCCAGTGACTTCTGGACTAGTTCGGGGTCTGAGTATCCTGCCTGGTGCTCCGGTATCCAGTTGGCTCCCCGGTTCGATTCCAGCGGGCCACTACCCTGTCCCGGTCCTTTACGGTTCCACCGGTCGTCTTCCCGGTCTCCTGCAGGCGGCACTACCGTCTGCCTCCTGGCCGACATTGGTACCTAGGCTCCTACCCCGGCCCCTGACAGTTCCTAGTTCTCGCCTCACTCCTCCTCTGTCAACTGTCAACACGGTTCTGTCTTGTGTTCCCGCCCCAGGCCATCCGAACTCCTCGGTGGGCGTGGCCAACCTCCTGACTCCGCCCCACCGGGTGTGAACGTCAGGACCTGGGAGGGGCGACTCAGGGTTTCAATGTGCGGCTGCTATTACCTTATTAGGGTGGGGTGTGGTGCGTGGGACTACCTGTGATCGCTGGCTAGTCCAGGGCGTCAAACTTACACAGTTTGATGCCCCTGCAGTGAGCCACCTCCCCCCAGTAAGATGTCCCCACAGCTCCTTACACAGTTTGATGTCCCTGCAGTGAGCCACCTCCCCCAGTAAGATGTCCCCACAGCTCCTTACACAGTTTGATGTCCCTGCAGTGAGCCACCTCCCCCAGTAAGATGTCCCCACAGCTCCTTACACAGTTTGATGTCCCTGCAGTGAGCCACCTTCCCCAGTAAGATGTCCGCACAGCATCTTACACAGTTTGATGCCCCTGCAGTGAGCCACCTCCCCCAGTAAGGTGTCCCCACAGCTCCTTACACAGTTTGATGTCCCTGCAGTGACCACCTCCCCCCAGTAAGGTGTCCCCACAGCTCCTTACACAGTTTGATGTCCCTGCAGTGAGCCACTTCCCCCCAGTAAGGTGTCCGCACAGCGCCTTACACAGTTTCATGCCCCTGCAATGAGCCACCTTCTCAGTAAGATGTCCCCACAGCTCCTTACACAGTTTGATGCCCCTGCAGTGAGCCACTTCCCCCCAGTAAGGTGTCCGCACAGCGCCTTACACAGTTTCATGCCCCTGCAATGAGCCACCTTCTCAGTAAGATGTCCCCACAGCTCCTTACACAGTTTGATGCCCCTGCAGTGAGCCACCTCCCCCAGTAAGATGTCCCCACAGCTCCTTACACAGTTTGATGTCCCTGCAGTGAGCCACCTCCCCCAGTAAGATGTCCCCACAGCTCCTTACACAGTTTGATGTCCCTGCAGTGAGCCACCTTCCCCAGTAAGATGTCCGCACAGCATCTTACACAGTTTGATGCCCCTGCAGTGAGCCACCTCCCCCAGTAAGGTGTCCCCACAGCTCCTTACACAGTTTGATGTCCCTGCAGTGACCACCTCCCCCCAGTAAGATATCCGCACAGCATCTTACACAGTTTGATGCCCCTGCAGTGAGCCACTTCCCCCCAGTAAGATGTCCGCACAGCTCCTTACACAGTTTCATGCCCCTGCAATGAGCCACCTTCTCAGTAAGATGTCCCCACAGCTCCTTACACAGTTTGATGTCCCTGCAGTGACCACCTCCCCCAGTAAGGTGTCCCCACAGCTCCTTACACAGTTTGATGCCCCTGCAGTGAGCCACCTCCCCCAGTAAGATGTCCCCACAGCTCCTTACACAGTTTGATGTCCCTGCAGTGACCACCTCCCCCAGTAAGGTGTCCCCACAGCTCCTTACACAGTTTGATGTCCCTGCAGTGACCACCTCCCCCAGTAAGGTGTCCCCACAGCTCCTTACACAGTTTGATGCCCCTGCAGTGAGCCACCTCCCCCAGTAAGGTGTCCCCACAGCTCCTTACACAGTTTGATGCCCCTGCAGTGAGCCACCTCCCCCCAGTAAGATGTCCGCACAGCATCTTACACAGTTTGATGTCCCTGCAGTGAGCCACCTTCCCCAGTAAGATATCCGCACAGCATCTTACACAGTTTGATGCCCCTGCAGTGAGCCACTTCCCCCCAGTAAGATGTCCGCACAGCTCCTTACACAGTTTCATGCCCCTGCAATGAGCCACCTTCCCAGTAAGGTGTCCCCACAGCTCCTTACACAGTTTGATGTCCCTGCAGTGACCACCTCCCCCAGTAAGGTGTCCCTGTGGAGACACGGGGCTCAGTGGGCGCTCTCGTCCACTAAAACCCGCCGCCTTTGGAAAGACAGCGTGGCTCAGGGCTCATCCCAACTGAACGCCGGCCTCCTTAACCGTGGGCGTAACACTACTCAGACAACACAGGGTTAGGGAACCACAATAATTAGACTTTATTGGATCCCCAAACAATTAACGGCACATAACGCACAACCAGCAAAACACACAAAAGTAACAGGCAACAGAGTCTCACCCTTCCGCTGGCTCACCAGGGATTTAGAATGTCCATGCCTCACAGGTTCCAAGCTGTCTGAGGTCTGCAAAGTCTGCAACAGGTGACTGAACTGTCCCAACCTGAGTGTCCTCCTTAGGTAGTCCTGGTTTGATGTTAAAATCCTGGCAGCCGGAGTCGAAATCCCTAGGCTGTGGAAATGGTCTCCAACCGGATCCGGAGTCCCTAGATTGAAGCCATAAGATGTCCTGATCCTCCAGTCAGCTCCAAAGAGCTTAGACTGAATCCATCAACCATCAACAACCACTGGTGGCTTAAAGAAGTCCTTTTTATAGCCACAACCTTCCCCTTGGATACACTGCGTCCTCATCGATTGGTTGGACAAGATTGCTTCTCCCATTGGAGGAATTTCAAGCTGCATGGACAATGTTCATTTAAATGATGTGCTTAGAAAGGCTGAGGGTGTACATGTAAACTGGGAGCCACTGACTAGACAATGGCTACTAAGGTAATTACATTATCAATACACAACTACAATACAATGGTTACTGGAAATGTCTGGAGAACAATAGTCTAGCTTTCAGTGGCCAACACAATTACATTGAGTCAACAAGAGTCTTGTAAAAACAATGAGGGACTTCTCCCCCATCTATAGACAATCTATCATGCTGTCTGGCTGGATTTTAAGAAACGTTAACCCATGAGAGTCCATGTCGTCACAGTCCCCACAGCTCCTTACACAGTTTGATGTCCCTGAAGTGACCACCTCCCCCAGTAAGGTGTCCCCACAGCTCCTTACACAGTTTGATGCCCCTGCAGTGAGCCACCTCCCCCAGTAAGATGTCCCCACAGCTCCTTACACAGTTTGATGTCCCTGCAGTGACCACCTCCCCCAGTAAGGTGTCCCCACAGCTCCTTACACAGTTTGATGCCCCTGCAGTGAGCCACCTCCCCCCAGTAAGATGTCCGCACAGCATCTTACACAGTTTGATGCCCCTGCAGTGAGCCACCATCCCCAGTAAGATATCCGCACAGCGCCTTACACAGTTTGATGCCCCTGCAGTGAGCTACTTCCCCCCAGTAAGGTGTCCCCACAGCGCCTTACACAGTTTGATGTCCCTGCAGTGAGCCACCTCCCCCAGTAAGGTGTCCCCACAGTTCCTTACACAGTTTTATGCCCCTGCAGTGAACCTTCCCCCAGTAAGATGTCCCCACAGCTCCTTACACAGTTTGATGTCCCTGCAGTGAGGCACCTCCCCCAGTAAGATGTCCCCACAGCTCCTTACACAGTTTTATGCCCCTGCAGTGAACCTCCCCCCAGTAAGATGTCCCCACAGCTCCATACACAGTTTGATGCCCCTGCAGTGAGGCACCTCCCCCAGTAAGATGTCCCCACAGCTCCTTACACAGTTTTATGCCCCTGCAGTGAACCTCCCCCCAGTAAGATGTCCCCACAGCTCCATACACAGTTTGATGCCCCTGCAGTGAGGCACCTCCCCCAGTAAGATGTCCCCACAGCTCCTTACACAGTTTTATGCCCCTGCAGTGAACCTCCCCCCAGTAAGATGTCCCCACAGCTCCTTACACAGTTTGATGCCCCTGCAGTGAGCCACCATCCCCAGTAAGATATCCGCACAGCGCCTTACACAGTTTGATGCCCCTGCAGTGAGCCACCTCCCCCCAGTAAGATGTCCCCACAGCTCCTTACACAGTTTTATGCCCCTGCAGTGAACCTCCCCCCAGTAAGATGTCCGCACAGCATCTTACACAGTTTGATGCCCCTGCAGTGAGCCACCTTCCCCCAGTAAGATGTCCCCACAGCGCCTTACACAGTTTGATGCCCCTGCAGTGAGCGACCTCCCCCCAGTAAGATGTCCGCACAGCGCCTTACACAGTTTGATGTCCCTGCAGTGAGCCACCTTCCCCAGTAAGATGTCTGCACAGCATCTTACAGTTTGATGCCCCTGCAGTGAGCCACCTCCCCCCAGTAAGGTGTCCCCACAGCTCCTTACACAGTTTGATGTCCCTGCAGTGAGCCACTTCCCCCCAGTAAGATGCCCCCACAGCTCCTTACACAGTTTGATGCACCTGCAGTGAGCCACCTCCCTCCATAAAGATGTCCCCACAGTTCCTTACACAGTTTGATGCCCCTGCAGTGACCACCTCCCCCAGTAAGGTGTCCCCACAGCTCCTTACACAGTTTGATGCCCCTGCAGTGAGCCACCTTCCCCAGTAAGATATCCGCACAGCATCTTACACAGTTTGATGCCCCTGCAGTGAGCCACTTCCCCCCAGTAAGATGTCCGCACAGCTCCTTACACAGTTTCATGCCCCTGCAATGAGCCACCTTCCCAGTAAGGTGTCCCCACAGCTCCTTACACAGTTTGATGTCCCTGCAGTGACCACCTCCCCCAGTAAGGTGTCCCCACAGCTCCTTACACAGTTTGATGCCCCTGCAGTGAGCCACCTCCCCCAGTAAGATGTCCCCACAGCTCCTTACACAGTTTGATGTCCCTGCAGTGACCACCTCCCCCAGTAAGGTGTCCCCACATCTCCTTACACAGTTTGATGCCCCTGCAGTGAGCCACCTCCCCCAGTAAGATGTCCCCACAGCTCCTTACACAGTTTGATGTCCCTGCAGTGACCACCTCCCCCAGTAAGGTGTCCCCACAGCTCCTTACTCAGTTTGATGCCCCTGCAGTGAGCCACCTCCCCCAGTAAGATGTCCCCACAGCTCCTTACACAGTTTGATGTCCCTGCAGTGACCACCTCCCCCAGTAAGGTGTCCCCACAGCTCCTTACACAGTTTGATGCCCCTGCAGTGAGCCACCTCCCCCCAGTAAGATGTCCGCACAGCATCTTACACAGTTTGATGTCCCTGCAGTGAGCCACGTTCCCCAGTAAGATATCCGCACAGCATCTTACACAGTTTGATGCCCCTGCAGTGAGCCACTTCCCCCCAGTAAGATGTCCGCACAGCTCCTTACACAGTTTCATGCCCCTGCAATGAGCCACCTTCCCAGTAAGGTGTCCCCACAGCTCCTTACACAGTTTGATGTCCCTGCAGTGACCACCTCCCCCAGTAAGGTGTCCCCACAGCTCCTTACACAGTTTGATGTCCCTGCAGTGACCACCTCCCCCAGTAAGGTGTCCCCACAGCTCCTTACACAGTTTGATGCCCCTGCAGTGAGCCACCTCCCCCAGTAAGATGTCCCCACAGCTCCTTACACAGTTTGATGTCCCTGCAGTGACCACCTCCCCCAGTAAGGTGTCCCCACAGCTCCTTACACAGTTTGATGCCCCTGCAGTGAGCCACCTCCCCCCAGTAAGATGTCCGCACAGCATCTTACACAGTTTGATGCCCCTGCAGTGAGCCACCATCCCCAGTAAGATATCCGCACAGCGCCTTACACAGTTTGATGCCCCTGCAGTGAGCCACCTCCCCCCAGTAAGGTGTCCCCACAGCGCCTTACACAGTTTGATGTCCCTGCAGTGAGCCACCTCCCCCAGTAAGGTGTCCCCACAGTTCCTTACACAGTTTTATGCCCCTGCAGTGAACCTTCCCCCAGTAAGATGTCCCCACAGCTCCTTACACAGTTTTATGCCCCTGCAGTGAGGCACCTCCCCCAGTAAGATGTCCCCACAGCTCCTTACACAGTTTGATGTCCCTGCAGTGAGGCACCTCCCCCAGTAAGATGTCCCCACAGCTCCTTACACAGTTTTATGCCCCTGCAGTGAACCTCCCCCAGTAAGATGTCCCCACAGCTCCATACACAGTTTGATGCCCCTGCAGTGAGGCACCTTCCCCAGTAAGATGTCCCCACAGCTCCTTACACAGTTTTATGCCCCTGCAGTGAACCTCCCCCCAGTAAGATGTCCCCACAGCTCCATACACAGTTTGATGCCCCTGCAGTGAGGCACCTCCCCCAGTAAGATGTCCCCACAGCTCCTTACACAGTTTTATGCCCCTGCAGTGAACCTCCCCCCAGTAAGATGTCCCCACAGCTCCTTACACAGTTTGATGCCCTTGCAGTGAGCCACCATCCCCAGTAAGATGTCCGCACAGCATCTTACACAGTTTTATGCCCCTGCAGTGAACCTCCCCCCAGTAAGATGTCCCCAAAGCTCCTTACACAGTTTTATGCCCCTGCAGTGAACCTCCCCCCAGTAAGATGTCCGCAAAGCATCTTACACAGTTTGATGCCCCTGCAGTGAGCCACCTTCCCCCAGTAAGATGTCCCCACAGCTCCTTACACAGTTTGATGTCCCTGCAGTAAGCCACCACCCCCAGTAAGATGTCCCCACAGCTCCTTACACAGTTTGATGCCCCTGCAGTGAGCCACCTCCCTCCATAAAGATGTCCCCACAGTTCCTTACACAGTTTGATGCCCCTGCAGTGACCACCTCCCCCAGTAAGGTGTCCCCACAGCTCCTTACACAGTTTGATGCCCCTGCAGTGAGCCACCTTCCCCAGTAATATATCCGCACAGCATCTTACACAGTTTGATGCCCCTGCAGTGAGCCACTTCCCCCCAGTAAGATGTCCGCACAGCTCCTTACACAGTTTCATGCCCCTGCAATGAGCCACCTTCCCAGTAAGATGTCCCCACAGCTCCTTACACAGTTTGATGTCCCTGCAGTGACAACCTCCCCCAGTAAGGTGTCCCCACAGCTCCTTACACAGTTTGATGCCCCTGCAGTGAGCCACCTCCCCCAGTAAGATGTCCCCACAGCTCCTTACACAGTTTGATGTCCCTGCAGTGACCACCTCCCCCAGTAAGGTGTCCCCACAGCTCCTTACACAGTTTGATGCCCCTGCAGTGAGCCACCTCTCCCAGTAAGATGTCCCCACAGCTCCTTACACAGTTTGATGTCCCTGCAGTGACCACCTCCCCCAGTAAGGTGTCCCCACAGCTCCTTACACAGTTTGATGCCCCTGCAGTGAGCCACCTCCCCCAGTAAGATGTCCCCACAGCTCCTTACACAGTTTGATATCCCTGCAGTGACCACCTCCCCCAGTAAGGTGTCCCCACAGCTCCTTACACAGTTTGATGCCCCTGCAGTGAGCCACCTCCCCCAGTAAGATGTCCCCACAGCTCCTTACACAGTTTGATGTCCCTGCAGTGACCACCTCCCCCAGTAAGGTGTCCCCACAGCTCCTTACACAGTTTGATGCCCCTGCAGTGAGCCACCTCCCCCCAGTAAGATGTCCGCACAGCATCTTACACAGTTTGATGTCCCTGCAGTGAGCCACCTTCCCCAGTAAGATATCCGCACAGCATCTTACACAGTTTGATGCCCCTGCAGTGAGCCACTTCCCCCCAGTAAGATGTCCGCACAGCTCCTTACACAGTTTCATGCCCCTGCAATGAGCCACCTTCCCAGTAAGGTGTCCCCACAGCTCCTTACACAGTTTGATGTCCCTGCAGTGACCACCTCCCCCAGTAAGGTGTCCCTGTGGAGACACGGGGCTCAGTGGTTGCTCTCGTCCACTAAAACCCGCCGCCTTTGGAAAGACAGCGTGGCTCAGGGCTCATCCCAACTGAACGCCGGCCTCCTTAACCGTGGGCGTAACACTACTCAGACAACACAGGGTTAGGGAACCACAATAATTAGACTTTATTGGATCCCCAAACAATTAACGGCACATAACGCACAACCAGCAAAACACACAAAAGTAACAGGCAACAGAGTCTCACCCTTCCGCTGGCTCACCAGGGATTTAGAATGTCCATGCCTCACAGGTTCCAAGCTGTCTGAGGTCTGCAAAGTCTGCAACAGGTGACTGAACTGTCCCAACCTGAGTGTCCTCCTTAGGTAGTCCTGGTTTGATGTTAAAATCCTGGCAGCCGGAGTCGAAATCCCTAGGCTGTGGAAATGGTCTCCAACCGGATCCGGAGTCCCTAGATTGAAGCCATAAGATGTCCTGATCCTCCAGTCAGCTCCAAAGAGCTTAGACTGAATCCATCAACCATCAACAACCACTGGTGGCTTAAAGAAGTCCTTTTTATAGCCACAACCTTCCCCTTGGATACACTGCGTCCTCATCGATTGGTTGGACAAGATTGCTTCTCCCATTGGAGGAATTTCAAGCTGCATGGACAATGTTCATTTAAATGATGTGCTTAGAAAGGCTGAGGGTGTACATGTAAACTGGGAGCCACTGACTAGACAATGGCTACTAAGGTAATTACATTATCAATACACAACTACAATACAATGGTTACTGGAAATGTCTGGAGAACAATAGTCTAGCTTTCAGTGGCCAACACAATTACATTGAGTCAACAAGAGTCTTGTAAAAACAATGAGGGACTTCTCCCCCATCTATAGACAATCTATCATGCTGTCTGGCTGGATTTTAAGAAACGTTAACCCATGAGAGTCCATGTCGTCACAGTCCCCACAGCTCCTTACACAGTTTGATGTCCCTGAAGTGACCACCTCCCCCAGTAAGGTGTCCCCACAGCTCCTTACACAGTTTGATGCCCCTGCAGTGAGCCACCTCCCCCAGTAAGATGTCCCCACAGCTCCTTACACAGTTTGATGTCCCTGCAGTGACCACCTCCCCCAGTAAGGTGTCCCCACAGCTCCTTACACAGTTTGATGCCCCTGCAGTGAGCCACCTCCCCCCAGTAAGATGTCCGCACAGCATCTTACACAGTTTGATGCCCCTGCAGTGAGCCACCATCCCCAGTAAGATATCCGCACAGCGCCTTACACAGTTTGATGCCCCTGCAGTGAGCTACTTCCCCCCAGTAAGGTGTCCCCACAGCGCCTTACACAGTTTGATGTCCCTGCAGTGAGCCACCTCCCCCAGTAAGGTGTCCCCACAGTTCCTTACACAGTTTTATGCCCCTGCAGTGAACCTTCCCCCGGTAAGATGTCCCCACAGCTCCTTACACAGTTTGATGTCCCTGCAGTGAGGCACCTCCCCCAGTAAGATGTCCCCACAGCTCCTTACACAGTTTTATGCCCCTGCAGTGAACCTCCCCCCAGTAAGATGTCCGCACAGCTCCATACACAGTTTGATGCCCCTGCAGTGAGGCACCTCCCCCAGTAAGATGTCCCCACAGCTCCTTACACAGTTTTATGCCCCTGCAGTGAACCTCCCCCCAGTAAGATGTCCCCACAGCTCCATACACAGTTTGATGCCCCTGCAGTGAGGCACCTCCCCCAGTAAGATGTCCCCACAGCTCCTTACACAGTTTTATGCCCCTGCAGTGAACCTCCCCCCAGTAAGATGTCCCCACAGCTCCTTACACAGTTTGATGCCCCTGCAGTGAGCCACCGTCCCCAGTAAGATATCCGCACAGCGCCTTACACAGTTTGATGCCCCTGCAGTGAGCCACCTCCCCCCAGTAAGATGTCCCCACAGCTCCTTACACAGTTTTATGCCCCTGCAGTGAACCTCCCCCCAGTAAGATGTCCGCACAGCATCTTACACAGTTTGATGCCCCTGCAGTGAGCCACCTTCCCCCAGTAAGATGTCCCCACAGCGCCTTACACAGTTTGATGCCCCTGCAGTGAGCGACCTCCCCCCAGTAAGATGTCCGCACAGCGCCTTACACAGTTTGATGTCCCTGCAGTGAGCCACCTTCCCCAGTAAGATGTCTGCACAGCATCTTACAGTTTGATGCCCCTGCAGTGAGCCACCTCCCCCCAGTAAGATGCCCCCACAGCTCCTTACACAGTTTGATGTCCCTGCAGTGAGCCACTTCCCCCCAGTAAGATGCCCCCACAGCTCCTTACACAGTTTGATGCCCCTGCAGTGAGCCACCTCCCTCCATAAAGATGTCCCCACAGTTCCTTACACAGTTTGATGCCCCTGCAGTGACCACCTCCCCCAGTAAGGTGTCCCCACAGCTCCTTACACAGTTTGATGCCCCTGCAGTGAGCCACCTTCCCCAGTAAGATATCCGCACAGCATCTTACACAGTTTGATGCCCCTGCAGTGAGCCACTTCCCCCCAGTAAGATGTCCGCACAGCTCCTTACACAGTTTCATGCCCCTGCAATGAGCCACCTTCCCAGTAAGGTGTCCCCACAGCTCCTTACACAGTTTGATGTCCCTGCAGTGACCACCTCCCCCAGTAAGGTGTCCCCACAGCTCCTTACACAGTTTGATGCCCCTGCAGTGAGCCACCTCCCCCAGTAAGATGTCCCCACAGCTCCTTACACAGTTTGATGTCCCTGCAGTGACCACCTCCCCCAGTAAGGTGTCCCCACAGCTCCTTACACAGTTTGATGCCCCTGCAGTGAGCCACCTCCCCCAGTAACCAGTAAGATGTCCCCACAGCTCCTTACACAGTTTGATGTCCCTGCAGTGACCACCTCCCCCAGTAAGGTGTCCCCACAGCTCCTTACACAGTTTGATGTCCCTGCAGTGACCACCTCCCCCAGTAAGGTGTCCCCACAGCTCCTTACACAGTTTGATGTCCCTGCAGTGACCACCTCCCCCAGTAAGGTGTCCCCACAGCTCCTTACACAGTTTGATGCCCCTGCAGTGAGCCACCTCCCCCAGTAAGATGTCCCCACAGCTCCTTACACAGTTTGATGTCCCTGCAGTGACCACCTCCCCCAGTAAGGTGTCCCCACAGCTCCTTACACAGTTTGATGCCCCTGCAGTGAGCCACCTCCCCCCAGTAAGATGTACGCACAGCATCTTACACAGTTTGATGCCCCTGCAGTGAGCCACCATCCCCAGTAAGATATCCGCACAGCGCCTTACACAGTTTGATGCCCCTGCAGTGAGCCACCTCCCCCCAGTAAGGTGTCCCCACAGCGCCTTACACAGTTTGATGTCCCTGCAGTGAGCCACCTCCCCCAGTAAGGTGTCCCCACAGTTCCTTACACAGTTTTATGCCCCTGCAGTGAACCTTCCCCCAGTAAGATGTCCCCACAGCTCCTTACACAGTTTGATGTCCCTGCAGTGAGGCACCTCCCCCAGTAAGATGTCCCCACAGCTCCTTACACAGTTTTATGCCCCTGCAGTGAACCTCCCCCAGTAAGATGTCCCCACAGCTCCTTACACAGTTTGATGTCCCTGCAGTGAGGCACCTCCCCCAGTAAGATGTCCCCACAGCTCCTTACACAGTTTTATGCCCCTGCAGTGAACCTCCCCCAGTAAGATGTCCCCACAGCTCCATACACAGTTTGATGCCCCTGCAGTGAGGCACCTTCCCCAGTAAGATGTCCCCACAGCTCCTTACACAGTTTTATGCCCCTGCAGTGAACCTCCCCCCAGTAAGATGTCCCCACAGCTCCATACACAGTTTGATACCCCTGCAGTGAGGCACCTCCCCCAGTAAGATGTCCCCACAGCTCCTTACACAGTTTTATGCCCCTGCAGTGAACCTCCCCCCAGTAAGATGTCCCCACAGCTCCTTACACAGTTTGATGCCCTTGCAGTGAGCCACCATCCCCAGTAAGATATCCGCACAGCGCCTTACACAGTTTTATGCCCCTGCAGTGAACCTCCCCCCAGTAAGATGTCCGCACAGCATCTTACACAGTTTGATGCCCCTGCAGTGAGCCACCTTCCCCCAGTAAGATGTCCCCACAGCTCCTTACACAGTTTTATGCCCCTGCAGTGAACCTCCCCCAGTAAGATGTCCCCACAGCTTCATACACAGTTTGATGCCCCTGCAGTGAGGCACCTTCCCCAGTAAGATGTCCCCACAGCTCCTTACACAGTTTTATGCCCCTGCAGTGAACCTCCCCCCAGTAAGATGTCCCCACAGCTCCATACACAGTTTGATGCCCCTGCAGTGAGGCACCTCCCCCAGTAAGATGTCCCCACAGCTCCTTACACAGTTTTATGCCCCTGCAGTGAACCTCCCCCCAGTAAGATGTCCCCACAGCTCCTTACACAGTTTGATGCCCTTGCAGTGAGCCACCATCCCCAGTAAGATATCCGCACAGCGCCTTACACAGTTTTATGCCCCTGCAGTGAACCTCCCCCCAGTAAGATGTCCGCACAGCATCTTACACAGTTTGATGCCCCTGCAGTGAGCCACCTTCCCCCAGTAAGATGTCCCCACAGCTCCTTACACAGTTTGATGTCCCTGCAGTAAGCCACCACCCCCAGTAAGATGTCGCCACAGCTCCTTACACAGTTTGATGTTCCTGCCGTGAGCCACCTCCCCCCAGTAAGATGTCCCCACAGCTCCTTACACAGTTATATGTCCCCTAAATCATATGATGTCCCCCCAAATATCTACCCAGTGACTTCCCCCCCCCAAACACACAGTATAAAAACCCCATTGTGCAATACAGAAATTAATGTAGTGATAGGTTACAAGATGACATAATGTCACATAATGTAACAATAAAACCAATAATCCCACCTAATACAACATAATATCATGTATAATGAGGAACACTTGACGTGCTGGTCACACCATGTGCGCCTGGAGAAGATGGCGTCTCTGCGGTTTCGGTTTTTGTTCAGATCCCTCCTCTGTGCTGACGTTGGGATCAGTTCTCCTCAGTGTTATCTGTGAAATTGGCCTCATAAATCTTCAGCTATTGGATTCTGCTGTTATCAGGAAGGACACATTATCTTCTCCACACACAAGATCCAAAGATCATTCAGCTCTCAGAGACCTGCGGAACGGAGTCTTCTGTATCTCCTGATACTGATATTGCTAGCAGTGGTTGTGGACCCCATTACCATCCCTAATATAGATATTGATAGCTGTGGTTGGGTGGTTGTAGACCCCATTGCCACCCCTGGTGAAGGACGTCTACACTGAAGATGATGGCATCCTTGTGGATATTCCTGGGACTTCTCCTGGCCGGAGTCACAAAAGCAAAAGGTAAGACGCCTGACATTTTCCAGCTCATCTTCTTTGCTTCCTATGGGTCCCTTATGTGAGGGCCACTCCTAAAATCTGTTTCCATGATTACCTGATTCCCTTTATCACCTGGGTCTTCAGTTTTGCAGTTTATGTAACTAGTGCCACCCATGTCTGGAGGCTGTTGTCCATGCCATGCCAGTTGTACCATATTCCCAGTAGTCGTATCCTTGGGCCGTAGCTAAGACTTGGAAGGTTATGGATCCTTTTAGCGCAGAAGCTTCTTCCTGTCTCTTGTTTGGGAAGTTCTCAGATTGTATTGTATCTGACTGGTATCATCCATGAGTCACCTGGGATCCATGGCCAGTATCTATGACTCACCTGGTATCTAGGACTTGGCCGGAAGGAGACTCATTATTACATGGACTTGGGACTTGTCAATAAATTCTAATCATTAAAAGAAACTTCCATTACGCCTAAAGTTTACACAAATGACTCCCTGAGAGATCAATGACAACTGGGCCTGAAAACTGATGTGTAATGTCCCATGACTGCCTGAGAAAGCAGCCTCAGAATGAAGTGACCAGCCAGGGAGGCTTCTGGCTGTGTAGTCGTGGCAGCACTGTACTCAAGGCACATCCCTGGCTTTGGTACTTCTTTAATGTTGAGAAAGTGTGTGTCAGTATCTTCATCGGCCGATGCACAAAGAGTCGGCAGGCAAAAGTCCAGATGCAATAAAAATGACATTTATTCACAAGGATAAAACACTCCGGTCAGCAGATTCCGGCAATATTAGTGGAGCTGGGGACAACCTGCCCAAACGCACCCTCTGGTGGGGATATGCCCTAGATACTCTTCTTCTCCGGGCTCCCACTCTCCAGTCAAGCACGCACTGGACCCACACCAGCGGAATAGACCCTGAGGTTGCGTCCACCTCCTGTTCTCCGGTGTCCCTTGATGGTTCGCTCACACACACACTTGCCGCTGCAGATGTTCACTGTCTGCTGTCCCGGATCCTCTCTCTCACACACACTCAGACCTTCCCAAGATATCCGGCCGACTCCTCCTTCCCCGGTGGCAACAGCCGTCCCACCCGGCCACTAGGGGGTGCCCTAACACAACACATGTATATAATAAAATCAACACTTTTAATAATCACAATGCCGGGTAAACTATGCTAAACTAGTAGGGGGTAGGCCCACCCACTACATGCCTCCCCTCTTAAATTCCGAGCCTCCCGGCAAGGCTCTAAACTTTAAACATATTAACACATAAAAACCTTTTGGGTCAGTCCTCAACAGCGGCACCAGTTCAGCGGCGCTCCCGGTCTTTAGGGCGCTTAATGGCGCAGCAGCGCTCCCGGTCTCTGGATAGCGCCCGGAGGCTCAACAGCGCTCCCGGTCTTAGATGGGCGCCCGGAGGCTCAACAGCGCTCCCGGTCTTAGATGGGCGCCCGGAGGCTTCAAGAGCGCTCCCGGTCTTTGCTGGAGGGTAACAGGCCCGTAAAACTTTTCAACAACAAGGGAACTTTCTGCCGGTCTGGAACAACACCGGTCTTTGAAGGTGCTGAAGTCAACAACTTACTCTGGGGGCCAGGCTCTCTTCCACTCCTCCGCTTGAGCCTGGATATAGGCCCCCAGAGATTGTCCCGGCTGGCGGCGGATTCGCCTAAAAGACACAGGGGCGAAAGGCGGCTCCGCCGGTGCAGCTGCTGCAGCTCCTCTTGGGGGTGATGGTGTCTCTGCCCGAGATGGTGGTGGTGCGTCCAGCATGATGACCGGCTTGTTTGTAACATTTTGCGTTACCGCTACTGTGGCGCCCCTGAGGCTTCCGTCGCCACAGGTCATTGCACCCCATCTGCGGTGTGATGCCCCATTCTGGGAGAGGAAGAGAGTGAACTCCGGTCCCCTGGTAAATCCGCACTACACCCATTGCTAGGGACACACAGGACCAGGGAAAGTGGCAGGCAACCCTCCCATGCTGCATGCTGAGAGGGGCTGTAAGACCCATCCCTGCTCCCATAGGGTGGTAGCTTAGCAACTGGGGAGGTGGGAGGAGCCACCAGAGAGCAGATAGAGAAAGGAAGGTCAAGTTAGTTTCAGTTTACCTCAGGGAGTGAGAGAAGCAGCATGTAGTTGGAGGAGAAGAACGGGAGAAAGGAGGGAGGAGGAGGCCTGCTGAGGCAGGCAAGGAGGAGAAAGAAGAGAAGGAAAGAAAGGGTCGCAGGGCCGCGGGTAGTCCTGTAGGTACCACGAGCTGTCCTTGTTGGGTACCGAAGCCGAGGGCCCAGAGGCGCTACGAGTAGCTGCAGGCTGCGGTGGCCTGGTCCACAGTGACATCGGTGGAGTGATTAGCTGCGACAGGGGACGGTCCCTAGAGACTGGAGGAGTGAAAAGACAATCTCCAAACAGTAAAAACCGAGGCCCAGGGACGTTGTAAGCTCCCAGGGCCAGAACCCAGAGCAGCCCTTCAGAAAAGGGGTAATCAGCCGACAGGTGACCCCCCAGCCTGGAGGCTGTAATGGAGGCCAAGCCAAGTCCATCTTAACAAAGGCAAGGCTAGTGAAGACAGCAGAGAAAGAGACACTAAGAGAGAGGGTACCGGATTTCACACTCTGAATCACCCAGAAGACGGAGGTCCCTGACAGCGGTCCCAGCAGTCCAAGGGTTCTGCCTGCCCTGACAAGAACTGTGAGTAAAAGAACTTGAACTGCACCTCTGAAGTTGCCTCAGTTATTTCATCTGCATAGACATTTACAAGCACCAACTGTGCCCCGGGCATTGCTCCACCTGTGGGGAGCAGTACTACCATTGCTGCCATAATATCATCCCGGAGGCCTCACACAGCAGCGGCGGCTTATTAGCCGCATACCACAGGTGGCGTCACGAACACAAACTTTAACTTAAGCCACTTATTCAACTGACACCCACCAGGGCCACGGAGCCGGGCCCAGCCACCACTGACTACCACCGGACTAGTCCGGCCCGGCACCGGGTGTCCCATAGCCCTGGGGTGGGCGAGTCAACTTTTGGCGTCACGAACAGGATTTCGTGCCCGGTCTAACCGGGTACTGTGCGCCTGAAGAACCGTGTGACAGACTGTGTACTTTACTGAGAAACCACCGCCATTAGCGCTGCTGAGAGCGGGAAGAAGGGGGGCGTGCAAGAAGAAAGGGCGCGAAGAGAAGCCCCGCCCCCTTGTCCAAGAAAAGCGCGCGAAGCGGTGCCCGCCATAGAAGGCGGAGGAAGAAAAGATGGCGCGTGAAGAAGCTAAAAGGATGGACGCCGAGCAACCAGCGGCCAGAGGGGGAGTGGCCGAGCCGGGACACGCACCTCAGAACCGGGTTGTGTCCTGCGTCCTGGAGAGCGGAGAAGATCCAGCCGCCGCTGCAGAGCCGGGTAAAGAGAGTGACACCCCCAGCCGGCGGAGCCCGGATTGCCCGGTGGGGTTCCTGCCCGGTCCTCCTGCAGGCGCGCGTGCCACGACCGCAGCTCCGATACCAGCACCCTGCAGCAAGACAGCGACCACCAGAACACCGGAGATGCAACTGAGGGGTGAGTCATTTAATGCCCCTGCCGGCGCGAGAGCCCCAACCCCCGCTGCCATGCCCGCGGTCCCTGTAGAGACGCCCGACACGGCGACGCCGATCCGGGCCGCAGCTACGCCAGGTGCGGCCCGCCAAGATCTCACCGCAGCAGCGACTCCAACCCAGGCCGCCGCCATGCCAAGCGCGGCCCGCCAAGACAAGGAGGCAGCCCCAGAAGAGCCAGAGTGGCGCCGTATGGCTGGTAACCCCCTGCAAGCCAGCAGCCTCGCGCCAGCCAGTAACCCTATGCAAGCCAGCAGCACTACCTCAGAGCAGGCCCAGGCCGCAGCAACTTGCAGCAGGCCTGCTACAGCCACGCAGGAGACGCAGACTGTGCTGACCGCTGTCTACCTGCTGCCAGGTGGGGAGCCGGAGAAGAATCCCTACAAGTAAAGATGAAGAGATGCTGAACTGTAGATAGCCCCTGTCTGCCCCTCATTCTTTTCGAAGACGACACCCTTTCCTGCTGTGTTTTGCCCCTTATTCTTTTTGAAGACGTCACCCCCCATGTTATGTGCTACCGGGCCACTGAACTGGAATGTGGGCCCCGGTGGAAGTGTATGTGGCATGTCATACCAGGCCACTGGACTTAGTGGCTGGTATGTTGTTTATGTGTCCTATGTAACCAGGCCATTGGACTTAATGGCTGGTTGATTATGTCATTTTGTTTGATTGAAAGAAACGAACTGCCGGGCTACTGGACTTGTTGTAGCCAAAAATGTAATTAGTTGCACCTGTTGTGCCCCCTACCAGAATTATGGGGGATTTGCCAAACCGTGCAATGGACTGGAAGTGCACACTTAGAGTTTTCTTTATAAGAAGTTCGCAACGTTCACTGATATGTGCCTCCCATAAAGGGAAGAAATGTTTTACTGTTTTATGTTATTGCATACAAAAATGTTTTTGCAGTTTCTCCACATGTTTTTGTTGTTTTTCAGCCCGAGGACGTGCTGGGATTTGCTGTGGGGGAGTGTGGCGCCCCTGAGGCTTCCGTCGCCACAGGTCATTGCACCCCATCTGCGGTGTGATGCCCCATTCTGGGAGAGGAAGAGAGTGAACTCCGGTCCCCTGGTAAATCCGCACTACACCCATTGCTAGGGACACACAGGACCAGGGAAAGTGGCAGGCAACCCTCCCATGCTGCATGCTGAGAGGGGCTGTAAGACCCATCCCTGCTCCCATAGGGTGGTAGCTTAGCAACTGGGGAGGTGGGAGGAGCCACCAGAGAGCAGATAGAGAAAGGAAGGTCAAGTTAGTTTCAGTTTACCTCAGGGAGTGAGAGAAGCAGCATGTAGTTGGAGGAGAAGAACGGGAGAAAGGAGGGAGGAGGAGGCCTGCTGAGGCAGGCAAGGAGGAGAAAGAAGAGAAGGAAAGAAAGGGTCGCAGGGCCGCGGGTAGTCCTGTAGGTACCACGAGCTGTCCTTGTTGGGTACCGAAGCCGAGGGCCCAGAGGCGCTACGAGTAGCTGCAGGCTGCGGTGGCCTGGTCCACAGTGACATCGGTGGAGTGATTAGCTGCGACAGGGGACGGTCCCTAGAGACTGGAGGAGTGAAAAGACAATCTCCAAACAGTAAAAACCGAGGCCCAGGGACGTTGTAAGCTCCCAGGGCCAGAACCCAGAGCAGCCCTTCAGAAAAGGGGTAATCAGCCGACAGGTGACCCCCCAGCCTGGAGGCTGTAATGGAGGCCAAGCCAAGTCCATCTTAACAAAGGCAAGGCTAGTGAAGACAGCAGAGAAAGAGACACTAAGAGAGAGGGTACCGGATTTCACACTCTGAATCACCCAGAAGACGGAGGTCCCTGACAGCGGTCCCAGCAGTCCAAGGGTTCTGCCTGCCCTGACAAGAACTGTGAGTAAAAGAACTTGAACTGCACCTCTGAAGTTGCCTCAGTTATTTCATCTGCATAGACATTTACAAGCACCAACTGTGCCCCGGGCATTGCTCCACCTGTGGGGAGCAGTACTACCATTGCTGCCATAATATCATCCCGGAGGCCTCACACAGCAGCGGCGGCTTATTAGCCGCATACCACAGGTGGCGTCACGAACACAAACTTTAACTTAAGCCACTTATTCAACTGACACCCACCAGGGCCACGGAGCCGGGCCCAGCCACCACTGACTACCACCGGACTAGTCCGGCCCGGCACCGGGTGTCCCATAGCCCTGGGGTGGGCGAGTCACTACCACGGTTGGAACCTTCTCCGGGTCAGGGGCCGATGCAGTCGCTGTTTCCGGGACAGCAGCCATGATGCGCCGGGGTTGAGAGGGCGCGGGCGGTCTGGCATGGCTCCGGCGCCGCTCTTGCTGCTCCTCCCACTCAATCTCCTCCTGCCACTGCTCCGCTTCCCGGGTGGTTGGCATGCGGGAGACACAAACAGCAAACAGGCCGCGGCTACCTGCGTCCGGCAGGAACTGGACTTTCTCGCCCGGCCACAACGTATGGAGTCGCTTGGGCAGTCCTTCCACGTCGAGATGAACTCTGTTATAAAAGTAATCATCCCCGGTCTCGACTTCTCGGATGAATCCATATCCGTCCTGCTGGTTGAACTTAACAACCACCCCGGTCACAAACTGCTGTGCCAGCTCCTCGCCACCGGAACCGGACAGCATTTCCCGGACAAGGGTCTTGGCCAGGAGCCGTTCCTGGACGGGGTCAGGCTTCGGGGTCGGGACACTGGGGCGCGACTCCGCAGGCGGGGGGACGACTGGGTCCCAGAAGAAGCCCAGGTGATCTTTCTCCAAGCGCTCAGTGAACTCCTCAGCCGGCTCCGGCACAAATGGGGAAGCGGCGGCGTTAAGCTGTGGGGTCTCCCATGGGAAGACTGCAACCCCCGGACGATTTGGCATGGGTGGAGTGGCATAGGTCGCCTTCACCTCTGTGATGGTGCTCCCGGTTTGAGCATCCCATGAGGTCTTCCAGGAAACTTTGTCCGGCCTGGTGGAACCTCCCGGTCCAATGGGAAGGTCCGCCAACGCGGCCTCACTATCAGGGGCGAACCGGGGTCGACCTCGACCGAGGCTGATTAGGGCCATAGTCGTTGCCAACTCCGCGGGTTGCCCAAAGGTCTCCATCTTGGTCTCCGACAGTATCGCTGGTAATGGCGGTGATGTCGACGCTGAGACTGGGAAGAGTGGAGGCGGGTCTTCGTTTCCCGCTCTTAAACGGACTCCACCCCCAGCCTCACGCATCATCTTGACTCCTCCGCTGAGGTACTTCTTTTTCTTCTTCAATGCCCTGGAGCTGGCGCCTCCCCTCTTTGGGCGGAGTACTCCGTACTTTCTCTTCGGCGCCGGCCAGCCCCAGGCTCTTCTTTTGGCGCCAATTCTTCGCGCCTTTTCTTCCTTACAGATAACGGCCTCCTTGCCGCCATCTTGTACCCGGTCCAACGCTACGGGTACTGCGTTTTCTTCCCACCAGGGGACTGGAAACCTTGCATCATGGTCCGGGTCCTGTGTTCCAGGCACGACCTGATCTCCAGCTTTTTGGGTTCCTGGCAGGGGAATCGCATCCTGCCGACTACGCCACATGAAGTGACCAGCCAGGGAGGCTTCTGGCTGTGTAGTCGTGGCAGCACTGTACTCAAGGCACATCCCTGGCTTTGGTACTTCTTTAATGTTGAGAAAGTGTGTGTCAGTATCTTCATCGGCCGATGCACAAAGAGTCGGCAGGCAAAAGTCCAGATGCAATAAAAATGACATTTATTCACAAGGATAAAACACTCCGGTCAGCAGATTCCGGCAATATTAGTGGAGCTGGGGACAACCTGCCCAAACGCACCCTCTGGTGGGGATATGCCCTAGATACTCTTCTTCTCCGGGCTCCCACTCTCCGGTCAAGCACGCACTGGACCCACACCAGCGGAATAGACCCTGAGGTTGCGTCCACCTCCTGTTCTCCGGTGTCCCTTGATGGTTCGCTCACACACACACTTGCCGCTGCAGATGTTCACTGTCTGCTGTCCCGGATCCTCTCTCTCACACACACTCAGACCTTCCCAAGATATCCGGCCGACTCCTCCTTCCCCGGTGGCAACAGCCGTCCCACCCGGCCACTAGGGGGTGCCCTAACACAACACATGTATATAATAAAATCAACACTTTTAATAATCACAATGCCGGGTAAACTATGCTAAACTAGTAGGGGGTAGGCCCACCCACTACATGAACATCACCTCTCCGGCCATACGACATCCGGCTCTGTGCACCCCGGTCACTAAACCCAGATATATCCATCATCAGAGCCGCGGAGAGTGAACGGTTGCTTAGACATTTCTACTGCTCTAGGGTGCAGACACGATGTGCTTTACACCACTCTAGCAGACACCTGGCATTGTGCAGACTGATGATAGGCTTGTGACGCTGTCGATTTGTTGTGCCGGTGTCATTTCCGGGCCCAGTGTGGAGCTCTGAGTGAGTGATGCAGTAGATGATACTGTGTGATGTGTGATTTGTACACACCACATACCTCAGAACATGCCCTGAGGATACAGCATGCCGACCTCCATGCTTTGGAGCATTTTAGCCATGTTCATACTTTATATTGCAGCTGAGATGCATTTTTAATCACATAACAACTGCGCCAATAACTCTGCAACTTTGGAATATTCCTTCAAGGATGTTATAATTTTGCTGCACTTTTTGTAAAGACGCTGCAAAAAATGAAATGCACCGCAGCTGCAATGTGTGACCCCGGCCTTACTGTATCTGAGAGACCTCCAGGCAGCAACGTTGTCAACTTGGAGCAGAAAGTCTTTCTACTGAATAGGGGAGAACATACAGTAGATGCATGTCTGAGTGAGAGCTTTGTCTGGAGCTTTCCATTTCAAGATCCTGAGACGTTTCAGATGCATCTATATCCACATCTCCAGACTGCACAGACAAAAACAAAGACCATTGCATCCAAATAAAGGCCCGTCCTAATGAAATAAAGACAGACACCATTTTGTTGGCAGATATCGGTCACAGCTTTACTGATATATTATTATTTTACAAACTTTTACAAACTCATTAAAACTTGTAAAACATATTTTATAAACTTTTTCCAAACTCTTTAGAACTTGTAAAACATAACTTGACTCCAGGTGAGAAGGGACTCTACCACAGGACCAAGGACTTCCGCTCTCTCACCAGAATGCTGTTGACACATGCTGCTGTGACTTCACTGTACAAACATTTAGAAACTGTTACCAAAAAAGAAAAACAAGTAAAAAACAAGCATTAACAATAGGGAGGGAGGGAGGGAGAGCTGCTCCGGATCCTGGGATACCAGGGGAAGAGGCCGGACACCGGCCCAGACCCCAATATATAGGTAGAAATTACACCCTATAGGTGGGATTGGGAAATCGGGAGGGGCCAGGACGGAGTCCCCTCCCAAACAAAGGAAGAGCAGGGCCTGGACGGGAGAGGGGGCTGGACAAAAACAGCATTGGGGTTAACCCCTTGCTGCACAGTCTGGGGCAGTTTCATTATGCACTACACTGCCCACCAGACTGCACAGACAAAAACAAAGACCATTGCATCCAAATAAAGGCCCGTCCTAATGAAATAAAGACAGACACCATTTTGTTGGCAGATATCGGTCACAGCTTTACTGATATATTATTATTTTACAAACTTTTCCAAACTCAGTAAAACTTGTAAAACATATTTTATAAACTTTTTCCAAACTCTTTAGAACTTGTAAAACATAACTTGACTCCAGGTGAGAAGGGACACTCTACCACAGGACCAAGGACTTCCGCTCTCTCACCAGAATGCTGTTGACACATGCCAAGGAGGAGACCAGTCTCAAACTGAACTCCGACCCCCACCATTTGGAAAAAAGGCTTGCTCCAGGCCGCCCTGGATCATAGATAAAATTGTATGCAGACCGATATCTGCCAAGAGCACACCATCTTGAAGCATTAACCTTCGGTTGTCACCTTCCAACTAAAATCATCGGAGCAGACAACTGCCTGCTGATGGCAACCACCTCCAACAAGACCTGAGCCATCTCAGGCCTCGAACCCAACCACTAAGCAATTCGACAGAGCAGAATCCAAGATTGCGACTGTTACCAGCTCTCTGAACAGCCCAAAACACGTAGAAATGGCCAACAATCCAAAAACCTTTTTTTTTTATAGCAATGCCGAACCTTTAAAGAAATTAAAGTAAATGTGCTATAAAATTGGTTACTTCCTGCAATAAATCGTGCGATTCATATCTGACAAAAAAAGCAGAGCGCAATTTACCAATATGCACTGTATATCAGTCTGATAAAGCCCGCCCTGGCAGCCTCAGTGGCTGCCACAATGAAAAGGAATGAGTCCCAAAGTGATCAGGGGGTGAAAAAACCGCAAGCGGTGAGGCAGCACCGAAAAAAGGAGCGGTAAACTGGTACCTAGTAAGGGGGGAACCATCCTAATAATCTAACAGTGAGGTGCCAGTAGACCGACAAACGAAAATTCCATCAAACGCAAAGGGCAGGTAGAGCCAGGGGAAGGAACAGTCTAATCCCAGAATCTCTGGCCACTTGGTCAGTTTGGGCTCCTGAATGCGGATACGCATGAAGGGTCAATAAGTAGTATGGCACACAATTGAAGGCAACAAAACTATTCTTGGACGGTGTGGCGAGTTCGCTGACTCTGAGGGCCCAGAAAGGCCAAGTTAAAGGTTGTGGACAACAGGGATATCTCCCGTGGGATTGAACATACAGCCTGCATAGTCGATTAACTGAAGAAGCATCAGGTAAAAAATTGGGATGCCTCTTATCTATGGATTGGTGGGACTTAAACCAGCCATTAAAGGGGTATGCAAATAAGATTTAGTAACGTAGAACATCCCATCAAAAAATGAAACAAAATACAAATAAATGCTTCTGGGCTACAGAGGCGGAAGAACCAAAGTTATAAAGGTGCATCAAATATTAGAGGGTAACCTCCGAACAGGTAAAGTTATCAGAACCGAGGGACCAGCTACCAGCATACCTATACCTAACCACTGTTTCACGCCTATCCATAAAGTTGCCACTTTGAAGGGGGATCTGAAGTCCTAATCTCTGTCAGGAGTTGGTCCCGACAAGATCTCGCAGCGGTGTGGCAATGGCAACCCACCGGGCTGGCATTGGGTACCAGCTGAAAAATCCTGCAAACAGAAACGAGACAATCATTATGGAGCATTACTCTGAGAACCCGTAGCCCATGCTCGGATCCAAATGTGTATTGTATGCAGCATAACAGCAAACAAAATATTACAGTTGGCTAGTGACTTGTGGCAAAACTCCACAGCAATGACAAGAGGGAACGATTCTGAAAGGGAAAATTAGCAGTCAAACAAAAAGTTAACAAGGTGAGGGCCAGGTGCCCCGGCACCACTGATTGCCCAAAACAGCGCTAAAACCATCAGAAAAAAGAAGCATTGGTGAGCAAAAATAAAACCTGGTTAGACACCACAGAACACATGTTGCACATACACTCATTAAGGTGAAAAGGAATTGAGACCAAATCAGTAAGTCAGAAGTAATACGTAATCCTGTGGTCAGGGTGAAGCGCCCCTAGTGGGCTCATGAATCCTGTGGTCAGGGTGAAGCGCCCTTCTGGTGGACTTATGAATCCTGTGGTCAGGGTGAAGCGCCCCTCTGGTGGACTTATGAATCCTGTGGTCAGGGTGAAGCGCCCTTCTGGTGGACACAATAATCCTGTGCTCAGGGTGAAGCGCCCCTCTGGTGGACTTATGAATCCTGTGGTCAGGGTGAAGCGCCCCTCTGGTGGACTTATGAATCCTGTGGTCAGGGTGAAGCGCCCTTCTGGTGGACACAATAATCCTGTGGTCAGGGTGAAGCGCCCTTCTGGTGGACTTATGAATCCTGTGGTCAGGGTGAAGCGCCCTTCTGGTGGACACAATAATCCTGTGCTCAGGGTGAAGCGCCCCTCTGGTGGACTTATGAATCCTGTGGTCAGGGTGAAGCGCCCCTCTGGTGGACTTATGAATCCTGTGGTCAGGGTGAAGCGCCCCTCTGGTGGACTTATGAATCCTGTGGTCAGGGTGAAGCGCCCTTCTGGTGGACTTATGAATCCTGTGGTCAGGGTGAAGCGCCCTTCTGGTGGACTTATGAATCCTGTGGTCAGGGTGAAGCGCCCCTCTGGTGGACACAATAATCCTGTGGTCAGGGTGAAGCGCCCTTCTGGTGGACTTATGAATCCTGTGGTCAGGGTGAAGCGCCCCTCTGGTGGACTTATGAATCCTGTGGTCAGGGTGAAGCGCCCCTCTGGTGGACTTATGAATCCTGTGGTCAGGGTGAAGCGCCCTTCTGGTGGACACAATAATCCTGTGGTCAGGGTGAAGCGCCCCTCTGGTGGACTTATGAATCCTGTGGTCAGGGTGAAGCACCCTTCTGGTGGACACAATAATCCTGTGGTCAGGGTGAAGCGCCCCTCTGGTGGACTTATGAATCCTGTGGTCAGGGTGAAGCGCCCCTAGTGGACAATGAGAGGCGGTGAACTGCATTTGGCGCAATGTAACTTTCCTGTAAAGACACAATTACTTATAACTATACTATGCCTGTAATTCTAATTAGCTCGGGCTGTAATTCTGACCTCTCTAATGCTGCGGTTCAGTAATATAACATCACATAAGCAACAAAATTGTCCAACAGAATTACCAATTAGACAAAGTGAATGTATTTTCATGGTATGTAGAAAATCCCTTTAAGACTGCACCGTACAAAAACAAAACCCACACTCAATTGAAACAGGGTCTGAATCTTTCGTGCCCTACGTTTGTTTGGGGGCAAAGGGACAACAAACTCAATATCAACTGAAAAAATGTCAAAAATTGTTTGCATTCATCGAAGTCACTAGAGCAATTAAAGAAAATCATCAAGTAGTGAGCGACAAATTTTGAGAGCGTCTCACACCACCGCACCCATTGAAGAAATGAACTGAAGAGTTAAAAATAATGGAATGACATAAAGCCTCCCATGGGAAGTAAAGAATTGCAACAAAAATTGCCCTACATGCAACAACCAAACTATGGAACAGTACGGATGAACAGGTAACGGACAAAACACAGATTCGATATCAGATTAAGCAAAAGTGCACTGCGTCTGAACTCCCGTATAAGAGAAATTACACTGTGAAAGACACAGAAATCAAAGCTTACTCAGGAGGGATACCATGATTAACAGACCCGCCATGTGGGTGAGATACAGTAGGTGGTGTATCAATTGAAATTTACCCGGTTCCGTTCCTTTTAGCGACAATAAGGGAGCGATTAGAAAAATTAAATGGAATAAATAAAGTGAAAGAAAAATACAAAACTGATATGACCAGCCACATCCTTATTGGGATATTTGTCAAGCCACAAGGGGCATCTCTGATACCTTTACCGGGGTCGTCTGAGACATTTGTACCATTTTACCGAGGACCTTGGAAGGAGGGCGGGTGCATCTAACAGCCAAATGGCTCCGCAGCAAGCAGAACACTCGTGCTAGTATTGCATAACCCAAAGAACCGGAAGTGTCAATCATTAAACAACCAACACGCTCCTGGGCGGCGCACGGCCACCATGGCTGGACCTTGTGAAGCTCCCGGCACAGTGGCCGTGGATTGAAAAGTGGTATACTGGCTTCTGTACGGTCATTAACCTAAGCCAGAAATCCATGGCTTGGACACCCAAACCAATGCCAGGGTGTAGGGACAAGCCGACGCTGAAAATCCTCATAATACCAACTACACCCATAACCACCGTGAGTTTATAGGAACTATAAATTAGGTATTGATAAATGAACATTTCAGGACCACGGTCGGGATGTTTCTGACCCAGGACTGAAAAACCTGTAGCCAATTACTAATTGTTCTCGTGACCCTGGGTTTCTTATCATAAGTACTGGGACAAATATAAACGTGACTTAGTCGACATGATGCTATCACAGGGGGAGTATCCATCAAAACACCACCGCTGACGTGACAGCACAAGACCGCCAGGCATCCTCGAAGCGCCCGATCTCTCAAACAATGAAGATGGAGAATGCCACCTTAAGGAGCTGTAATGCCTTAATCCCCCAAGCCTCCGTGAACACACCGGATGTTGATGTGGATGCCATCTCTGGGGAATTCGCCGTAGATACACCACCGCTGACGTGGGAAGGGGCATACCTCACATCCCCGGGCTGTTCAGTAGCAGACCAATTCCTCTGTGTCCTCGTAGGCTGCACCATAGATGTTCGTGCACACTCATCAGTCACCCTCGAGACGCTTGAGAGTTCCGTGAAGAATGCTTCAAGCGCTTCCTGCACCAATCCGACGAGCGACGCTGATCGTGCAGATCCGACCGATGCAAGGCTATGTGCCCACGCTGCGTTCTGTCCCTACAGAAATTTCCGCAGCGATCTGAACAGCACACGTGCGCCCCAAACCGCCGCAGAAACAGTCCGTACTGAAAAGCCGATTTCATGCGCTCCGCATGCAGCCCCCCCATAGACAGAGCAGGGGCTGCATGCAGAGCGCACCAAAGAAGCGACATATCACTTCTTAGAACGCAGCGCCCCAGCAGTAGCCGAAGCTCCGCGTTCCAATACGCCATGTGGGCATGAATTATGCACAATCTTCATAGCTTGTGCTGGGGACGCAGGACGCATGCAGCCACGCTGCGGTGCAGAATGCAGCGTAACTGCATGAAAACACGCCACGTGGGCACATAGCCAAACGCAGAGGGGAAGCGGGACCGATAACTGGTAGGACATAAGCAGGACCCCTGTGGTCTGCAAGGATTTAGACATTGTGAAAGTAGCTGTGGATGTGAAGAAGGGGACAGCTTGGGCATCAAGGGTTAATTGACAACGTGGCAGACCATCACAGGTATGCAGCACAGGAGGGGAGTTAGGGGTGGGGGGGCCAGGGATACAGGCTGGTGAGCAGACACACTGCCCAAAACCTGCAGAAGAGGAAGTGGTGTCATTGTCCATGGCAGTATATGAGGGGTTAAAGTAATACTGCTGTGATGCTAATGCACTAGACGTGCTGGGAGCTGCAGGGGAGATGAAGGGGCGTGCAGCAAACTGTGCTGTGTGAAAACAACAGGGAGGGGGCTGAGAGAGCAACAGTTGTGAGGTGTTTATTAAAGCCTGCCTGCAGTGCTAAAGGCAGGGGCAGGAAAAGCAGGGATGCACATGGGGCAGGGGCCCGAGGGAAGCACCTAGGAGAAGAAACACTTCCCCGGCAGGTGCTGCAGCTGTCTGCAACATAGCCCCTAGCTGTGACTGAGGAGAGCTGAGCTCTGCAAACAAATGAGCCAGTCATCCCTAACCTTCATGCCACGCATGGGCCTGCAGCATCTCAAGGATGTGAAGGTCCATCGGGTTTCTCCTGCTTCCACCAGGCAGAGCTGCTCCGGATCCTGGGATACCAGGGGAAGAGGCCGGACACCGGCCCAGACCCCAATATATAGGTAGAAATTACACCCTATAGGTGGGATTGGGAATTCGGGAGGGGCCAGGACGGAGTCCCCTCCCAAACACAGGAAGAGCAGGGCCTGGACGGGAGAGGGGGCTGGACAAAAACAGCATTGGGGTTAACCCCTTGCTGCACAGTCTGGGGCAGTTTCATTATGCACTACACTGCCCACCAGCCCACTCACCGCTCACTTTATGGCCAAAGGCTGGACATGTGGAGAAATCATGGGCCACCATCTGTGGTGTCTTGTCATCAGCTTGGTGGGGTGGTCCATAGCTGTTTACTATGCTGGGCTCATGCCACCGTTCATATCAGCCATGTGGGCAGATCAGTGGTCAGTGATGTCTTCTACTTCTCAGTTAGCATTTAGGTTATATAAAATATTGTGTTCATTAAGCCCAACAAGTCCTGATAAAAAAACAACCCAGAACTGATAACTCCAAAGGCAGCTCCGTAATTCTAACAGAAACCACCGATCTCAACAGTTACATCGGTTACAGTTCTCAGCAATGACCTGAAGGCCTCAAGCAATTTGATGGCTGTTACTATATAGAGGATTATAATTGTTTATAGCGCCATTGCCTTCATGACACTTTACATGTAAAAAAGGGGCATACATAGACAAGTACAATAATTGTGAACATTTCAAGGCACAGACTGGTACAGGAGGAGAGAGGACCCTGCCCGCGAGGGCTCACAGTCTACAGGAGGAGAGAGGACCCTGCCCGCGAGGGCTCACAGTCTACAGGAGAGAGGATCCTTCCCGCGAGGGCTCACAGTCTCCAAGAGCAGTGAGGACCCTGCCAGCGAGGGCTCACAGTCTACAGGGAAGGGTAAGGATACAGGAGGAGAGAGGACCCTGCATGCGAGGGCTCATGTAACGCCCCACGGGGTAGGTGTTTTAACCTACTTTGTCGCCCACCTGCAGCAGTCGCCTCAGGGACTTCACTCCACCTTCAGGGACGCCACAGGGGCTCCACTTGATTACCGCTGGCAACAGGTATGTCAGGTTTATTTACATGGGAGTCGTGACGCCACTCACGGTTTTCGGTCAGGGTTATGGGTGACCGCCACTGCAGGTTTAACGAGCGTCTGGGGCTGATGGAGTCTGCAGTCTGAGGGTATGGCCTCCCGTGAGTGAGGCTGGCCCCAGGGGCTCGGGTGTGTGGAACAACAGGTCGCAGAATAACTCAGTCGCAGTCCAGAAAGTCTTTCAACTCGTTTACTCATGTTCAGCTGGTTTTGTGAGGTAACCCGGGCGATGCTGAGATAGACCAGATAGAACCAGGTATCCTTCAGGCTGGTTTAAGGGTAACCGCTAACTCACCTTCCTAGTACTTCTTGTTTCGGACAACCCCTGACTTAAAGTACCGTGGGATTCATCCAGGGAAGTCGCAACTGCCTTTTCTCCCCTTTCTGGCCCTTTTGCTGGCAGCGTGGACCAAGGAAGATGGCTCCAGGCTGGATCCTCCTTATGGGCCCCCTCGTTGCTGCTGATGCTCAGACTCTGTGTTGGTTGGTGAGGAACCTCTAGTCTCTCCACCTGCAGGTTTAGCAGACCACTAAATGGATGTCTGGCTCTAGGGACCTGTACCCCGTTCATGCCTGGTTACCAGGAGTCCCCATACTCAACTGCCTGTCCTCTCTTCAGGTGTCTTTCAGACTGACTGTGTGGCAACCGTTCTCCCCCGCTAATGGCTACTTCATTGGCAGGGTCTGACTAGCGTGTCCGTGCGCCTACTCGCTCCTTCTCCCTGCGCTCTCCGCTTGAGACTGTCTTGCTCCTCTCCTACTCCTTTCCTGACTGCCATCTTAGCTTCCAGCCCCTCCCCAGCACCCCTAACTGAGATGTGGAGGAATGCCCCCTCTTGGGTCTGCCCAAGGGTCCCCTCTAGTGTGTGGGAGACCTGGGTGCTATGTGTCTGTGCGTACACACCCTATTCCACCCTTTGTATTTTACCTGGAAGCACTGCCCCATCATGGGTGCAGTACTCTGTGGTGCCTGACCAGGTCAGGGGTGCCACACTACTCGTTGCCGGGCTGGGGTGCAGATCCTCTGCGTTGTCACAGGGTGACCTGGCCCAGTTCTGTTGCCCCGAGGCGTACAGGAAGGAGGATTGAAGGGTGGTAGGGAGGATGGAGGTAGTAGTTTGAGGTTAGGAAAGTCTATTAGGATCGTGACACCATCTGCGGTAAGTGGTCAGGTAATAGCCTCCGCTGCTGTCGCTGTCCTCTGGGCAGATGTCGCTGCAGCTAGGATGGTCTTCCTTCCCGCAGGAGAAGCTAGGCCCCAGGTATATGCTGGTGCTTAAATGGAACAATACGTTCGGGGGGAACAGGGCTGAGGGCGACGGCAAGCACTGAACAACACAGATGGGAGGTTTTTTTACATTTCACTAGTATTTGGTGTAGTCCAGGAGCTAGCGGTCCGGTCAGCCTGGAAGCAGCAGGGGAATTTCTCTCTGCCTGGTAGTTGTAAGCCACCTTTGGTGCGCATGTGTAGGTTGCTGTGGGTAGCATGAGCCAGTGCTCGAGCCCACTCTGTAGAAGTGACTCCTGGCTCTTTCTTGCCACTTCCCCTCTGGGTGGGCCAGAGAAGGTAAACTCTTCTGCCCTCCGGCGTTACTACTGGACTGTAAGCACCCAGTAGCCTGGGGCACCGGTATCCATTGGATGCGCTCGGTCCTGGAGAGCTGTGTAGCAGCTCTCAGACAGCGACCATTCTCTTTGGTGTGTAGTACTGTTCTGAGGTCTGGCCTCCTGTTGCTCCCTAATTCCTCCTCCAGGTCAGTATGTCCAGAGAGGCTCCCTTCAACACAGGTTATGAGCTCCCACTACTGGTCCGGAGGAGGAAGTGGTGTTGCATGTTAGTGTACTGGCTGAGATTTCCCCACTGCTTTCAAGCATGGCATTGCCCCCAGTGATGAGAACAATGCAACTGTGGCTCCCAGAACCACTGGGGTGCCACACTTACAGTCTACAGGAAGAGAGAGGACCCTGCCCGCGAGGGCTCACAGTCTACAGGGAAGGGTAATGATACAGTAGGAGAGAGGACCCTGCCCGCAAGGGGATGCGTGAGGAAACAGTAGGGGAGGGCAGAGCTGGTCATGCAGCGTGCAGTGGTATAGTGGACTGAGGGTTACTGCAGGTTGTAGGCTTGTTGGAACAGATGGGTCTTCAGGTTCTTTTTGAAGATTTCTTCGATAGGTGAGAGTCTGGTATGTTGAGGTAGAGAGTTCAAGAGTATGGGTAGGAACGAGAGAAATCTTGGATATGATGATGGGAAGAGGAAATGAAAGGGGAGTAGAAAAGGAGATCTTGTAAGGATCGGAGATTACGTGCAGGTAAGTACCGGGAGACTAGGTCACAGATGTATGGAGGAGACATCACTACGAATGGCTTTGTAGGTCATCGTTAGTGTTTTGAAATGGAGTCTTAGGGCAATGGGAAGCCACTGAAGGGATTAACAGATAGGAAAGGCTGGGGAATAGCGGGGGGACAGGTGAATTTAGGATAGATTTCAGGGAAGTAATAATATTAGAAGGGATGCCACAGAGCAGGAGGTTACAGTAGTCCAGGCGTGAGATAATGAGAGCATGCACTAGGGTTTTGCAGATTCTTGGTCAAGGACTGTACGGATCCAGGAAATATTTTTCAGTTGGAGGTGGCAGGAGGTGGCTTGAAGGAGAAAGCAGAGTCAAGGGTTCCCACCAGGCAGCAAGCACGCAGGACTGGGGAGCGTGAGCAGCCATTGACTTTGATGGATAGGTCAGTTGGGGAGGTAGAGTGAGGAGGAAAGATAATGAATTCTGTTTTGTCCATGTTCAGTTTTAGATATCGAGCAGAGAAAAAGGATGAAATAGCAGTCGGACATTTGTGGGATTCTGGTTAGTAAGGAAATGATGTCAGGTCCAGAGAGGTAGATCTGCTTATCATCAGCATAAAGATAATACTGAAAGCCGTGGGACTCTATGAGCTGTCCCAAGCTGACGGTGTTAATGGATAACAGCAGTGGTCCAAGAACTGAACCTTGGGGGACATCAACAGATAGGGGGTGAAATGAGGAAGTGGTGTGAGAGTGGGAGACGCTGAAAGTTTGGTCTGTTAGCTATGAAGTGATCCAGAATAAGGCCAAGTTTGAGATAGCCAGAGATAAGAGAATCTGTAGCAAGAGGCAATGGTCCACAGTGTCAAAGGTGGAAGACAGGTTTAGGAGGAGGAGAACAAAGTAATGTAGAAGGCAGAGGACAGGTCCAGGAGGAGGAGGACACATTAATGTAGAAGGCAGAGGATAGGTCTAGGAGGCGGAGAACAAAGTAGTATTGTTTGGCTTTGACGGTTAGTAGGTCATTGGTGACTTTACTTAGGGCAGTTTCAGTAGAGTGATGGGGTCGGAAGCCAGATTGTAACCGGTCAAAGAGGGAGGAGAGGTGGGAGGACAGTCCAAGGTGGACATGCTGTTCCGGTAGTTTAGAGGCATGGGGAGAAGTGATATAGGGTGATAGGTGGACACAGTAGTTGGGTCAAGTGAGGACTTTTTGAGAATGGGCGTGAGTGATGGAGGCATGTTTAAAGCATAAGGGGAACACACCAATTGTTAGTGATAAGTTGAATAGATTGGTTAGGGTTGGGATGAACACTGCAGTGAGGTTGGGGATGAGGTGGGACGGGAACGGTAAAAGGGAGCAGGTGGTGAGATGTGATCTCGAGAGAAGAGAAGAGAGCTGGTTTTCTGTCATGATGGAGAAGCTGGCTATGGAGGAGCAGGGTTCAGTTCAGATTCAGTTGATTTTTTTCGATCTGCTGCTTGAAGAAAGAGGCAAAGTCTTCAGCTGAGATGAGAGTAGAGGGAGGTGGTGCCGGGGGACAGAGGAGAGAGTTGAAGTGTTGAATAGCTGTTTAGAGTTGTGAGATACAGAGGATATGAGGGATGAGAAGTAGGTTTGTTTTACAGCAGTGAGTGGAGACTTGAAATTGGTGGAGGACTGTTTGTATGCAATGTAGTGCTCAGTGGAATGAGACCTCTTCCATCTGTGCCCAACAACCCTGGAGACTTGTCTCAGTTCTTAAGTCAGGCTTGTGTGCCAAGGTTATAGATCCACCATAACAAAAAAGGTATAATCAAATTTTATTAAATATCCACACAACACAAAACCAACATATATAAGAAAAATAGTGCTGGTGAAAGCTACAAATGTAAATGGGGTGCACCTACGGTAGAAACATACCGAGCTAGTGAGGAATGGGTGTAAACTGCATATACTGTACATAACTGGTGATATAAGGATCTGGATCCACTCCTCCAGAAAACTGGGGTTAAGAATATATATGATATGGAATAATCCCAGCAGGTTTTGCTCTCAATCAGCATTAGTTTCTCCAAATCCAGCATGTCCTGTAGATAGATCCTGACAAGGTTTGGGGATTGATGGATACCTAAAAACAGAGGTAGCTTTGGCTGCCTGCTGGCAACAATGTCCTCTGCCGTAATGAGGCAGTGAGTGAAGAATGTAATTTATATAAATCCGAATGTAACAGCAGGCAGAGGCGTTAACGAGCTGATGGGAAGATGAAGTGTTTGGCACGTATGGACCAGTGTCGCGGGCGGGGAGGAGGGTGTCAGCACACTACGCTCATCCCTTCTGCTCGGGTCCGGCGACTGCTGCTCAGTGGTGGCTCGAGCGGTGGGCCGGATCCCGGGGGTTTCTCGAGCGGCACTCCTCGCCCGTGAGTGAAAGGGGGTTGTTGGGTGTGGGAATTGTTTATTGTCCGTGACGCCACCCACGGTTGTGGTGATTTCACCACCGCTGCTCAATATGGGGATCCCGGGGATGGTGATGTGGAGCAGCCAGGTGTTGTGTTGCCCCTCCGTGGGTAGGGGTTGGTGATCCCGGGGCCCGGTGGTGGAGAAGGAGGTGCGGGGCCTGGTGGGCGCAGGGACGCGGGGGCAGCGCTGTGCCTTGCGGCACTGTGGTACTCACTCAGCCTGAGACGTTGACACAGTTTTTACGGTAAACCAAACGGCTGGATGGACGGTCCCACGGACGGCTGCACTTGCTCTCCCAGTAGGTGACGGTGATGTCCCTCTTCCTTGCACCTTTGTTTACTTGTTGGTTGCGATGGGTCCCCACCGGTAACCCGCTCCCCGGCTTCAAGCTGGACCGGAGGAGCTCTACTCTTTGCCCGCAGGCGCTGGCCCTGAGAAACTGGTGTCTTGGCGGTGGCGGTGTCTCTCCTACACTGGCTGGGCTGTTGCCTTCAATCGGGACTTGGTTGTTGGGGGATCTACATCCCCTTCACTGACGAATTCGGCAAATTATGGCGACTCCAAGCCTTGCCGGGGTCCGAGAGGCCCCTGCCCTGGTGCTGACTGTCCTTCGGAACACTGCTCCAGACCGTCGGGCACACAGCCTCCGGGGTCCTTCCAGGAACTTCCAAACGGTCCCCCTCCAGACAGTCACCGCCGTTGCTGACCTTGCTGACCTGTCCTGCACACAGCTGGACTACTTCAGGCTTTCTCTCTGTCACCACTCTTGCTTTCCTCCTTTACCACTTTACTTCACTTCTACTTTCACTTCCTTAGCTCATCTTAGCTGTTTACTCCTTCACTCCCTGAGCTTATCTGCCTGGTTTCTCCCGCCTCCAGAGCTGTGTCCTCCTCGGTGGGCGGAGCCAACCGCCTGGCCCACCCCCTGGTGTGAATCATCAGCTTCTGGAGGAAGGCAACAAGGATTTTTGGTTAGCTTTGGTGTTCCTAACTGGGATGTAGGGTGTGGTGGTGTGTGACCTGTGTCCCCTGGCTTGCCCAGGGCGACACATTCCCCCTTAGCAAAATGCAGACCGTCCGTGGGCTGCCGTCCAACACCGGTTTTATTTTTCTGTAAAAGATAACATGGGAAAATAATAACATATGTACATTTTTAATAACTCTTCCCTTAACGGGAGGCACATTTACTTTAACGTTGCATAACGGTTTACGGTTACGGTTTCCGCTCTCTCCTACCCAAGCAACCTGGCCCTGATGCTGCCCCTAAAACCCAGGCAGCACCCCTTGACCCACAGTCCAGCACACGGTACCCGAGCGGGATCTGTCCTTTCCCTCCAGAGGATAGCCACCAGTTCCTTTGGTGGCTGGGCCCCAGCCTGCTCTGCTGAGGGCCCTCCCTCCAACCTGCCTCTCCGGAGGCGGCATTGCGGAAAACGGTAACGGTAAACAACTTATTTACAAGCCACTAACGTTTGTGGTTGCCCTGCAAGTTCATGGGCTTGTCCATGGAAAGTCCTCCATGCAAAACTTTTAAACGGTCCCACACGGGGACAACGGTGCCGGCTCCAGCCGGTTGCAAATCACACAGTTAATCAGGTAAAGTACTCTGTATCATCATTTTCTTATCATTCTCAACTTTTTCAAACTTTTAAACAACAAAGTGGTGGTCCCAACGGGGACGGTGCTACGGGCATCCGCTGCCCTACTCGTACCTTTCTGCTGAGGCGGACCCGTCCTCTGCCACCGGCACATCAAACATGCACTGACATGCCTGCGGTGACAGGGGCACCCGGTACCCATTTCCACCGGCACGCGGGGTATGGACAACCACGGGGTCTCCTACATAGCGGGAACGCTCACTTGCCTCTTCAAACTCAGCAGCAGACCCAGGACTAGGCCAGGAGTCGTCATCTCGTGTTTCTGCGTCAGGCGGGTTGCCGCCAGCTGTCGCAGCCTCCTGGCCTCCAACATCCAGCACTTCAGCCCCTTCTGCGGTAGCACGGAGCAGCAGATTAGGCGAGCTGACATTAAGGCGCCTCATAAGTAACGGCAAGGGTGATGCATAGGCCGAGACTAGGCCGGGCCCCTCAGCCGCAGCGGCCGGTCCTGGTAGGACATAGGGACGTGGGTCACCAGTCGGTTCTGCTACATCCATTCCCCCTCCGTACCTCGGGGCAGTTGTAAGCAGCTCCTCCACCTCGTTGGTCCACTGCTCCATCATCCGGAAGATCTGATCCTGCTGACGCTGGTGGAACTGCATCACCCGGGCCTTCATCCAGGCCATGGTCTCGGGCTCAGGGTCTGGCACAGTCTCTACTGGGTCTTCCGGCACCATGCTGTTATGGGGCCGCGGTTCTAGCGGTTCCCCCTGATATACTTCAGGGACGTCCCGGACGTCTGCAGCCGGCTGGTCCGCCGGAGCGGCTGGGCAGGGTATCGCTACCGGTTGGATAGGTAGCGGGCCTAATGGTGGGGCGGCAGCAGCTATTGCGGGTAGCAGGGAGAGAGGTAGAGTGAGCGGAAGCCGGCCGGGCCCCTCAGCTCCAACGGCCGATCCCTCAGGAATACAGGGGCGTGGGTCGCTTACCCGCTCCTCCAAATCCTCTTATGCCTCGCGTCTCCACATAGCAGCCACCACATCCACCATGTCGGTCTCCCACTCCTCCAGGAGGAGTTGCATATGGGCCTGCAGACGATTACTCAGCGGGACGGTCCGGTCCCTCAGCCACGTCGCCGTGCCGGGCGCAGGGGCTTCCTCATTGGGAGTTGGGTCGTACATCTTGGCAATCGTGCCTTCCAGGAACCTGGTATGTTTGCAGAGTCCTGGCGTCCCTGCTTTTATAGCTGCAGCTACATGCGTCCAGCCGCCATCGCGTCCCCCTTAGCTCTTTCCGGCCCCTCCTCTCTCGGGGCAGGGTTTTGGCCTTCGCGCCTCTACTACTCGAGAAGACGCTCGAGCGGGAACTTTTCGCGCCAAAGATGGCGGCTTCTGAAATTTTTCTGCCGGATACCTCCGGCGGTAACAAGGCGCACCTCTACCAGACGGCAGAGCGGTAAGATCCTGTTCGTGACGCCAAGTTGTCGCGGGCGGGGAGGAGGGTGTCAGCACACTACGCTCACCCCTTCTGCTCGGGTCCGGCGACTGCTGCTCAGTGGTGGCTCGAGCGGTGGGCCGGATCCCGGGGGTTTCTCGAGCGGCACTCCTCGCCCGTGAGTGAAAGGGGGTTGTTGGGTGTGGGAATTGTTTATTGTCCGTGACGCCACCCACGGTTGTGGTGATTTCACCACCGCTGCTCAATATGGGGATCCCGGGGATGGTGATGTGGAGCAGCCAGGTGTTGTGTTGCCCCTCCGTGGGTAGGGGTTGGTGATCCCGGGGCCCGGTGATGGTTTGGGAGGTGCAGGGCCTGGTGGGCGCAGGGACGCGGGGGCAGCGCTGTGCCTTGCGGCACTGTGGTACTCACTCAGCCTGAGACGTTGACACAGTTTTTACGGTAAACCAAACGGCTGGATGGACGGTCCCACGGACGGCTGCACTTGCTCTCCCAGTAGGTGATGGTGATGTCCCTCTTCCTTGCACCTTTGTTTACTTGTTGGTTGCGATGGGTCCCCACCGGTAACCCGCTCCCCGGCTTCAAGCTGGACCGGAGGAGCTCTACTCTTTGCCCGCAGGCGCTGGCCCTGAGAAACTGGTGCCTTGGCGGTGGCGGTGTCTCTCCTACACTGGCTGGGCTGTTGCCTTCAATCGGGACTTGGTTGTTGGGGGATCTACGTCCCCTTCACTGACGGATTCGGCAAATTATGGCGACTCCAAGCCTTGCCGGGGTCCGAGAGGCCCCTGCCCTGGTGCTGACTGTCCTTCGGAACACTGCTCCAGACCGCCGGGCACACAGCCTCCGGGGTCCTTCCAGGAACTTCCACACGGTCCCCCTCCAGACAGTCACCGCCGTTGCTGACCTTGCTGACCTGTCCTGCACACAGCTGGACTACTTCAGGCTTTCTCTCTGTCACCACTCTTGCTTTCCTCCTTTACCACTTTACTTCACTTCTACTTTCACTTCCTTAGCTCATCTTAGCTGTTTACTCCTTCACTCCCTGAGCTTATCTGCCTGGTTTCTCCCGCCTCCAGAGCTGTGTCCTCCTCGGTGGGCGGAGCCAACCGCCTGGCCCACCCCCTGGTGTGAATCATCAGCTTCTGGAGGAAGGCAACAAGGATTTTTGGTTAGCTTTGGTGTTCCTAACTGGGATGTAGGGTGTGGTGGTGTGTGACCTGTGTCCCCTGGCTTGCCCAGGGCGACACACCAGCACTCTGAAACAATGCATCAGCTATTATATATAGGCTAGACCAGTGCTCTGAACCAATGCATCAGCTATTATATATAGGCTAGACCAGTGCTCTGAACCAATGCATCAGCTATTATATATAGGCTAGACCAGTGCTCTGAAACAATGCATTGTGAGTCTTCTAGCAGGATGTTCTCCTGAAGTGGCCACTGAGCTCAGAGTGTCACAGAGTGTCACAAGCAGGTTGTACAGAGAAACAGAGAGACTGGAAAAGAAGAGAAGTGGCCACTGAGCTTAGAATGTCACAGAGTGTCACCAGCAAGTTGTAGAGAGACAGAGAGACTGGAAGAGTTACAGAAAGGCAGAGACGTGGATGGCTTTTGGCCATTTCCCACAATGATAACCGCTTTATTGTAAACAATGCCCGTGAGAACCAGATGATGAATGCCACACAACTCCAGGCACATTTATGGGAGGTGAGAGGCTCCCAAGTGTCCTGTCAGACTATTCAAAACTGCTTACATCAGCGTGGTCTGCGAGCTAGATGACCTGCAAGATACCTGACCATACTACCAGTCTTCCTGGATGAGGGACCCGTGGCCTCAGTGCTGGTCACTAATGAAAGTCAATTTATGCTGAGCAGAAATGATGGCCACCAACAATGTTGGAGATGTGAAGGAGCGCGCAGTGCATCAGCCACTGCTGTCACCAGAGCCTTTGGTGTGGTGGTGGTGTTACACTGTGGGCTGGTGTATCCGTACAGAACGGCTCTACACTGGGTGAATGGTACAGTGACAGCCCCTACTACTGGAATAACATCATTAATCTCGTCATTGTGCCTCTGCAGGAACAACACCGGCCTAATGTCAACTTCATGGAGGACAATGCTCCAGCTCATCGAGGTCGCATCATTAGGTAACGGCTGCTGGAGACTTAGGGACCTCAAATGGAGCGCCTGCACTTTCCTTAGGTCCGTATATTATAGAAACCTATGTGATCAGCTGAGTCACTGTGTAGAGGCCATAACTCTGTACCCCAGAACCTCAATGACTTGAAGGCCGCCCTCCAAGTAGAGTGGCATACTGGCCTCCGCAGACAATACCTCCAGTGGTGACCAGCAGGAGGCGTCGTTGTCAGTTGGAATTGATGCTGAAGGCCACAGGACATGATTGTGACACTGATATTTTGGGGGGTGGAAGGGTGTATCCACTGTTGGCTTTTGTTTCAATAAATTGTCTGAGTTGAGGAAATCACCATTGCTGCTTCTTAAATGCCCGACTTTCATAAGAAGATATCACTGTAGTGTGAATTTTTTTACACTTATATAAATTTCACCCTAAAGCCAAATATCCCCAACTTTTTGTGAGTAGTGTGTATAACCAAACCCAGAATGTGGTAGGGCAGACCACGATAGGGAAATTAAAAACAGGTGGAGAGGAGCAAATAAAGAAGGGAGAACAAAGACAATAGGAACTGTTACGCCCTGGCCTATCAGGTCGTCACAGGGTATTGTGCAATCTGCCCTTCTGCACAGTATCCACTGCTCCTTGGTTACGGGTCCCTGACCTTTGGTGTTGGTAAGAACAAGCTAATCAAAACCCTAGGAACACTGCACCACACCCACCAGACACACCAGTGGACAGTCTGAAGGGAATAGGGTCGCACAGTTGGGGGGTTGGTTGAAGGGGAGGTCAGGAGTGTCAGGAGACAGTCAGATGAGCGGTGATTCTCAAGAGGAGAGGTCACAAGTGAGTGGAGTGGTGACTCTCGAGAGGAGAGGTCAGGAACTGGGCTCCGTGAACTACTAGGTGGCAGACGTTGGTCTGGGCCTGGTAGGAGCTGGACCCTGGTTGCAGGGGATCGTGACAAGGGGCATGGACTGTCGAGGAGGACAGCCGGCGGCCTTGTGCCATCACCGGGCAGGGGCCAGGGCACGACGGGGTACGTGCACCCTAGGCCAGGAAGTAGCTTCAGGTGTCCTAGCAATTTACCCGACGAGAACGGAGCCTTCAAGATCCGATCTCCACCCGCTCCAAAATCGGGGTACTAGCGCAACGAGGGGGATAGGACTTTCCCACTACATAGTCCAGAAAATCCAAAGCGTGAACCCTGAGAGCAAGCTCACCCAGTGAGCCATATGGGTGAGCGGGACCCGTTTAGTTCTATGCTAAAAGGGACCAACTACAGAAAAGAGGTGCCAAGGTTAAGGTCACAGACTAACAAGCAACACCAACGGGCACGGGATGCAGGTGTGCTCCCTCCCTGCTGCAGTGGCATCAAGAACTTTGGTTTACCATGGTTGTCAGTGTCAGCGTTATTGGACAGAGTGAGTACGCAGTTAAACCTTACCGGCCCGACGGCACCTCCCCGACACCATCACCGAGTCCCGGGGCACCCCCCCTACCCGTGGAGGGGTTAATCATCTGGCAGCCCACACCATCGCCACCGGGTACTCTCCATTGCAGCAGTGGTACTACACCTTACCATGCACCACGGGTGGCGTCACAAACCTTCCCCTGTAAATACTTCCCCCCCTTTATTCCGGGTGGCTGCGTGACCCCGACCCCTGAGGTTCGGAGACCCTTCGAGCCACCGCGGATCTGGATCCGAGCGGCAGCGGCAGGCTGCTGACGCAGGGGCGACACAGAACCATTAGCATTTGATCAAGGAAGAAAAGGCAAATCCCAGCAGACAGAGGAACTGACCATTTCTATAGACATTCATTCTCCAAAATCAGTAAGCATAGCCCCTTCTTAGGTCAATCTATCCAGCTCCACCCATCATCAGTTGTATTTAACCAGCTACGGTCCTGTGTACAGACATTCCATGAGGAAGAAGGGCGGTCCCTTTGTTAGCACCCCTGTGATGTCACACTATGAAGTTTTTCATTTTGAAGTGCTCATCTGAGACAACGCTGCCAGCCAGAATGTCCTCACCCCCAGCAGCGGGCACCGAGCAGATAAGACGCGGGACCCCTGATCTGCACTCAACCATCCAGGCTTCTTTTTTCATCCTAGAGCTCATGAGCAGGACTATCCCCGGTAACTGTGTGGCGCCCCTGAGGCTTCCGTCGCCACAGAGATATTGCACCTCAGCCAGAGGTGTGATGTCCCATCCTGGGTAAGAATGAGGTCATATGCCGGTCCATAGACTAAAACTTGCACACACCAATTGGTAGGCATACACGGGGTCAGGGATAGTGGCAGCCACCCCCATAGATGTATTTGTGGCACCCTGGACCAGCCAGGGGCCACAGAAAACAACACCAACACACCCCACACTCCCGGTCAGGCACACCAAAGTCAGACAAAAACCCTTGTTGCCTTCCTCCAGAAGCTGATGTTCACAACAGGGGGGTGGGCCAGGCGGTTGGCCCCGCCCACCGAGGAGTTCACAGTCCTGGAGGCGGGAAAAGCAGACAGTTCAGTGAGGGAAGTGAAAGTTGGAGGAAGGAAAGTGTAGTAGTAGAGCAGACTGAAGTTGGTCCGGGTGTGTGGCCCGGACGGATCAGCAAGGTTGGCAGACGGTGGTGACCATCTGCAGGAGTGGCCTATCGGAGCTAACCGTAAGGACCGTGGACGGGTGGTGGCCCGGCGGTACCGGACCGGTACGCAAAGAGAAGCCAGCACCATCTGGCAGGGGCTTACGGACCCCGGCAAGGCTAGGAGTCGCCGTGAATTTGCCAAGTTCGTTAGCGAAGGGAACCAACTGGGTTTCCCAGCAGCCAAGTCCCGACAGAAGGCAACCGTCCAACCGAGAGAGGGAAACACAGTCACCGCTAAGGCTAAAGTTCCCAGGGCCAGAGCCTGCGGGCAAAAGGGGCTGCTCCAGCCCATATCCAAGCTGGTGAGCGGGTTACCGGTGGGAACCCATTCGAACCGTTTACAGTACACAGGTGCAGGGAAAGGCAGTCACCATCAACCTGCCGGGAGAAACAACACCGCAGCCGTCTGTGGGACCCGTCCATCCAGCCGTGCGTTTTACCGAGAACTGTGTCCTCATCATTGGCTGAGTGAGTACAACCGTGCCGTGCAGCACAGCGCTGCCCCCGCGACCCTGCACCTCCCCAGGCCCTGTAACCCGCCTGTCATCCATCCCTACCCCATCACCGGGCCCCGGGACAACCAACCCCCTACCCACGGAGGGGAGAACTAACATCAAAGCTGCTCCCTGTCACCGCTCCCGGGATCCCTGTCTAGAGCAGCGGTGGTGTCACCAATATCACCACAACCGTGGGTGGCGTCACGGACAATAACCAAACCCCCACAATCCAATCAAATCTCCTTTTCACTCACGGGCGAGGAACGCTGCTCGAGTCCCCGGGATCTGGCCCCCCGCTCGAGCCACCACCGAGCAGCAGTAGCCGCAGCCGCCGGACCCGAGCAGTGGGAGAGCGCAGCGTCCCCTCCTCTGCCCGCGACAACTTGGCGTCACAAACAGGATCCTACCGTTCTACCAACAGGTGGAAGTGCGCCTTGTGTGACCGCCGGAGGTGTCCTGCCGAAAAATTTGTGAAGCCGCCATCTTGGGCGCGAAGAATTCCCGCTCGAGCGTCTCCTCGAGTAGTGGAGGCGCGAAGGCCAAAACCCCACCCCTGTAGAGGAGGAGCCGGAAAGAGACTAAGGGGGACTGATGGCGTCTGGCCGCATGTAGCCCGCGGCTATAAAAGCAGGGACGCCAGGACCCTGCGCCCATCTTGTTCTTGGAAGAGGCCGCCGGAAAGATGTACACGCCGTCCCGTAGCATCGTAGCCTCCGCGCCTGGAACCGCGGCGTGGGTGGAGATCCGGACCGCGCAGCTCCAACAACGGCTGCAGGTCAAGATGCAGCTCCTCTTGAAGGAGTGGGAGGCCGACATGGCAGAGGTTGTAGCGACCGTGCGGAGATGCGAGGAAGAGGGAGCTTCGGAAGGGAGGGTGAGTGACCCACGCCCCTGTGCCCCTAGTGGGTCGGTCATCGCGGCCGAGGGACCCGGTCCACGCCCGTTCGCCCTGCTACCTCCCCCGCTATCTGTACCGGCCGCCGCGGCCCCGCCACTAGGCCCGCTACCCCCGCAACCGGTAGCGGTACCCTGCATTTCCGCCCAGACGGATCGACCTGTAGCCGGAGCCCGTGACCGACCGGAAGTGCTACCCTAGAAGGTGCAGAAGCCTGAGCCGGAGACATCCCCCGAAAGACTCCCCGAGCCGGAGCCGTCAGACCGCTCCGTGCTGAAGGCCCAGCGGAGGAAGGCCCCTGTGCCCATCCCCCACACCTCGGCTGAGGTTGCACCGGGTTGCCGCTGCAAAGCAGCATCCCAGGCCAAGTCACCGCGGGACCTTCCACCCAGATCACCAGTTGTGGGCAGTGTCCAGAAGGTCTCGCGGGGCCCGACCCGTGCGCCAGAGCTCGCAGCAGCACCGTACTGGGATCGGGCCCAGCGGTGTCGGCTCCCTGAGATCGTGGAAAGGGAAAGGAAGAAGGCGGAGTTGGTGGCCCGTACGATCCGGGAAAAGGAGAGTTTGAGACAAGCAACCTTCCGTGTCCGGGGCCCCCTGTATGAAGGGCAGGTGAGGCGGTTTGATGTCCGCCGGGGCTATGGCTTTATATATGAGCCGGGCCTGGAGGCCGAGGTCTTTATAGCCCGGCGGGATGTTAATGCCCACCTGCCGGAGGAGCACCCAGGCCGCAACCTGATGCCAGGAGACCTGGTGCAATACACCCGGCACTGCGGGGAGAGGGGGTGTTTGTGTTGGACGCAAAGCTGAGGGGCAGCCAAGAGGCCCGAGTGTGTACCGCGCCCCCTCCCCCGACCGACGCCGAAGAATTCGAGTGATGGCAGCGGAGTACCGTTGCAATTGTTCCCCGTTGGGACCACCAGAGTGCTGTTTAAAGTTTCTTCGAATGATAAGTAAATAATTGATGGGAAGTTCACCTGATTGTCAGCTTGATTAGAACCGGTCGTTGCCGGCAACTGTTCCCCGTTGGGACCCCCCTTTTCAAATTATGCGTAGAAACTACTACGAACAGGCCCGAGAACTAGCAGGGCAACCACAAACTTGTGGCATGTAAATAAAAATGTTTTGTGGCTATACCGTTACCGCCTCCGGACAGGCACATTGGAGGAAGGGCCCGCAGTGGAGCAGGCTGGGGCCCAGCCATCACCGGAACCGGTGGCAATCCTCTGGGGGTTTCAGGGGTTCCCCATGGACGTGGGTCCCCTGAAAAGGACAGAACCCGCTCGGGCAACTTGTGCTGGACTGGGGTCAAGGGGTGCTGCCTGTTTGCTTAGGGGCAGCATCAGGGCCAGGTTGCTTGGGTGGGAGAGAGCGGAAGCCGTTACCGTTGGCAACGTTTTAAGTAAGAGTACCTCCCGATGTGGGAAGATGTTATTTTAATTGTAATCACTGTTTTACCGTTACCTTTTTCAGTTGTGAAAATAAAACCGGTGATGGACGGGCAGCCCGCGGACGGTCTGCATTTTACTAAGGGGGAATGTGGCGCCCTGGACCAGCCAGGGGCCACAGAGAACAACACCAACACACCCCACACTCCCAGTCAGGCACACCAAAGTCAGACAAAAACCCTTGTTGCCTTCCTCCAGGGGCTGATGTTCACACCAGGGGGGTGGGCCAGGTGGTTGGCCCCGCCCACCGAGGAGTTCACAGTCCTGGAGGCGGGAAAAGCAGACAGTTCAGTGAGGGAAGTGAAAGTTGGAGGAAGGAAAGTGTAGTAGTAGAGCAGACTGAAGTTGGTCCGGGTGTGTGGCCTGGACGGATCAGCAAGGTTGGCAGACGGTGGTGACCGTCTGCAGGAGTGGCCTATCGGAACTAACCGTAAGGACCGTGGACGGGCGGTGGCCCGGCGGTACCGGACCGGTACGCAAAGAGAAGCCAGCACCATCTGGCAGAGGCTTACGGACCCCGGCAAGGCTAGGAGTCGCCGTGAATTTGCCAAATTCGTTAGCGAAGGGAACCTCCTGGGTTTCCCAGCAGCCAAGTCCCAACAGAAGGCAACCGTCCAACCGAGAGAGGGAAACACAGTCACCGCCAAGGCTAAAGTTCCCAGGGCCAGAGCCTGCGGGCAAAAGGAGCTCCTCCAGCCCATATCCAAGCTGGGGAGCGGGTTACCGGTGGGAACCCATTGGAACCGTTTGCAGTACACAGGTGCAGGGAAAGGCAGTCACCATCAACCTGCCGGGAGAAACAACACCGCAGCCGTCTGTGGGACCCGTCCATCCAGCCGTGTGTTTTACCGAGAACTGTGTCCTCATCATTGGCTGAGTGAGTACCACCGTGCCGTGCGGCACAGCGCTGCCCCCGCGACCCTGCACCTCACCAGGCCCTGTAACCCGCCTGTCATCCATCCCTACCCCATCACCGGGCCCCGGGACAACCAACCCCCTACCCACGGAGGGGAGAACTAACATCAAAGCTGCTCCCTGTCACCGCTCCCGGGATCCCCGTCTAGAGCAGCGGTGGTGTCACCAAAATCACCACAACCGTGGGTGGCATCACGGACAATATCAAATCCCCACAATCATCCCCACCCTTTTCACTCACGGGCGAGGAACGCCGCTCGAGTCCCCGGGATCTGGCCCACCGCTCGAGCCACCACCGAGCAGCAGTAGCCGCAGCCGCCGGACCTGAGCAGTGGGAGAGCGCAGCGTCCCCTGCTCCGCCCACGACATATTCATGGGGCCATAAGTCCCATTTCTGGTCCCAATAGTGTGGGTTCTAGTCAGTGGGTGTGTGGGAGGAGTCAGAAAGTGTGAGTAGAAAGGGAACCAGGAAGTTCAAGTTCAGTGTAGTCAGTGAGAGGGAGAAGGAAAGGGAGGTAGTTACCTCAGGAGAGTGAAGGAGAGAAAGTGACAGAACGAAGTTCCTGGTGGAGACCCTGGGGTCTAGTTAGGCTCAGGTGACACCTGAAGAAGGAATAGAAAGGATCCCAGGGCCACGGAAGGGCAGTTTGGCTTGTGGCCTGTTCTACAGGAAGATCGGGTGGAGGGACTTGGCTGCATTCGGGGACGGTCCCCAGACAGAGGGAAGAAAGACAATTCCTCATAAAGTAACACCGAAGGCCGAGGGTGGTTGCAAGAGCCCCGGGCCACAACCCACCACAGATCCCTGGTGAAGGGAGCAAGATACAACTGCGGTTAGCTCCGTTTGTACAGGCCCTGTGGTGGAGGCCGAGACCAGTTCAACTAATAGAGTCAAGGCTGAGAAGACAGTCAGGAGAGAGACACAGGAAGGGTGCACCGGTATTGACCTCTGAACTACCTGGGATCGGTGGAGCTCCCTGACAATGGATCCCAGCATAGCGTCGGGCAACTGGTTTGTCGACACCTGGACTCAGAAACGGTGAGTAAAAGACCTAAACTGCAAGCCCTGTGTCGTCTGATTCATTCTGCACCTCGTCCACAAATACCATAGACTTTACCAAGCACCAAAGGTTGCCCCGGGGTATCCGCTCTACCTGTGGAGAGCAAGAAACACCTTAGCTGCCATAACATCAGCCCCGGAGGTCCCTTCCAGCAGCTGCGGCTCCATAGCTGCAAATTACCACAGGTGGCGTCACGAATCTTATATAAATATTATCACCATCTCCCCCAATACCGCCACTTTTAATTGACTCCACCAGGGTCACGGAATCGGGCCCCGCCACCGCTGATTACCCCGGACTAGTCCGGCCCGACACCGAGTCACCTAAGGCCCTGGGGTGGGCGAGTCATTTCTGGCGTCACGAACAGTATTTGAACAAGACCCGTTAACACGGGTGACGTGTGCCTTAAAGAACTGTGCTTAAAAGACTGTGATTTACGGTGTGGAAACTGCCACCGCCTTTAAAGTTGCTAAGCGCGGGAAGAAGGGGGGCGTGCCTGGGAAAAGAACACAAAGTTAAGCCCCGCCTCCGCTATGCAAAAAGAAGAAAAAGATGGCGTCTCAGAAAAGCATCGTACGGACAAGCGTCTGATACTGGTGGCTACAGGAGACAAGCACTTACCAAAATGTATTGGATTATCAGAGCAGGGATGCCGTCCATGGTGGGCTGGGTGCCGGCCTGGCGCCACGGAGTGGTCTATTCCCCAGCTCCGCCTCCAGAGTGGAGAAGGGTGCAGCCGAGCAGTGCTGCCGAGTGCTCGAGACCAGGCGCAACTATCAACCGGGAAGGCTGCAGGATGGAAGGGAGCTGGAGACCCGGAACGATGGAAGACGCATGGGAGAGAGCCTCGGACCCTGGCATGGCCCTCCGGATGGAGGAACTAAAGCAGTTGGGCCGCCGGTTGCAACAGCTCATGGGAGAAGCGGAGGAGAAGGACGCTGAACCCGAGGCCCCGGGTGACGCTCAAGCAGCAGCCAGCGAAGCAGAGAGTCGGGAGGCCCAGGCCACTGCCACTGACCCGGGTAAGAGACCCGTCGCCCCCACTGCACAGCACGTCGCCCCCGCTGAACCGGACTCGGCCGAGTCTGACGAGCAGCCCTTACCCAGCCCTCCAGCCGGTGAACCCGAAGCCGCCGCTGAACGCGTGAAGACGTGGGCAGCCGCTGCGGAACCCAGCAGCGGATGCTCCACCTCGGGCCGGCTAAGCCCAGACCTGCTCCTGGGGCCTTTGCCCAGCCCTCCGACCGGGGAGCTCGGAGCCGTCTCGCTCGGCATACACTGGGATGCTACAGCGATCCGCGGAAGTGGGCTGGCGGCCCCACTGAAGCCGGTCATGACCAAAGAGGCCACGTCCCTAGTATGCCAGCGGCAACTGGCCCAATTCCAGTTAGAGCGGGAGCACCGGGAGGTGAATCGGGCCAAAAAGGAGGCCGCCAACCTGGCTTACAAGGCCCAGATGCGCAAAGCCAAAAAGTCCAAACATGGCCCAGTCCGAAGGGGCCGGATCATAAACTTCGATCTAGATAGAGGCTGGGGCTTCATCAGAGAGCCAGGATTGGGAAAGGATGTCTTTGTGTCCCGCCGGGACATCGAGGAGCACCTGCGCCAAGGCCACCCAGTGCGCGATGTCCAGCCTGGCGACCGTGTGGAGTATACACGATTCATGGGGACCAGAGGGTGGTATGCCCTGGACGTGCATGTGTCGCGGGCGGAGGAGGGGACGCCGCGCCCTCCCACTGCTCGGGTCCGGCTGCCGCTGCTGCTGCGGCCTCTGCTGCTGCTCGGTGGCTCGAGCGATGGGCCGGATCCCGGGGACTCGAGCGGCGCTCCTCGCCCGTGAGTGAAAAGGGGTTTGGTTTTGGGATTTGTTTGTTGTCCGTGACGCCACCCACGGTTGTGGTGATTGTGTGGACACCACCGCTGCTCTGTATGGGGATCCCGGGAGTGATGGTATGGAGCAGCTAGATGTTGGCCCTCCCCTCCGTGGGTAGGGGGTTAGTGATCCCGAGGTCCGGTGATGGGGACATAGGATGGTTGTCAGGCGGGTTATGGGGCCTGTTGGGGTGCAGGGACGCAGGGGCAGCGCTGTGCCGCACGGCACGGAGGTACTCACTCAGCCCAAGGATGATGACACAGTTCACGGTAAACAAGCGGCTGGTTGGACGGGTCCCTCGGACGGCTGCGGTGTGGATGTTCCCTGCAAGTTAGCGGTGACTGTTTCTTCCCTGCACCTAAATACGGTTGTTGGTAGCGATGGGTTCCCACCGGTAACCCGCTCCCCGGCTTGGATATGGGCCGGAGGAGCCCCTCTCTTTTGCCCACAGGCGCTGGCCCTGGGAAACTGGTGCCTTGGCGGTGGCGGTGTTTCCCCAATAAGGTTGGACGGTTGCCTTCAATCGGGACTTAGTTGTTTGGAGACCCAGGAGGTCCCCTTCACTGACAGATTTGGCAAATTCACGGCGACTCCTAGCCTTGCCAGGATCCGAAAGGCCCCTGCCTATGGTGCTGGCTTCTCTTCGTATACCGCTCCTGTACCGCCGGGCCACCACCCGTCCACGGTCCTTTCGGCAACCTCCGATCAGCCTCTCCTGCAAACGGTCACCGCCGTCTGCCAACCTTGCTGTCTCAGTCCGGGGCACACACCCGGACCAACTTCAGGCTTTTCAACTATCACTTTCTCTGTCACTACTCTCACTTTCCTTCTTCTCCTTCCTCTCACTTTGAACTCCCAAACTCAACTCTCTCCTCTCCAAACTGAACTTTTGGTTTTCCCGCCTCCAGGACAGTGAACTCCTCGGTTGGCGGAGCCAACCGCCTGGCCCACCCCCTGGTGTGGACATCAGCCCCTGGAGGAGGGCAACAAGGATTTGTGTTTTGACCTTGGTGTTCCTGCAGGGAATGTGGGGTGTGTGGTGGTGTTGTGACCTGTGACCCCTGGCATGCCCAGGGCGTCACACTCCCACTTAGCAAAACGCAGACCGTCCTTGGGCTGCCCGTCCAACACCGGTTTTATTTTCCATTTTTTTTTTCTGAAAAGATAAAACGGTAACACATACAAGTATATTAACATCATCCCACAGTGGGAGGCACTTTTCTTAAACGTTACGGTAACATTTTAAACGGATGCTGCTGCCGTTCTCTCCCACCCAAGTAACCTGGCCCTGATGCTGCCTCTAAGAAACAGGCAGCACCCCTTGACCCCAGTCCTGAACCAAATTACCCGAGCGGGATCTGTCCTTCCCCTCCAGAGGGTAGCCACCGGTTCCTGTTGTGGCTGGGCCCCAGCCTGCTCCACTGCGGGCCCTCCCTCCAACCTGTCTCTCCGGAGGCGGTAAACGGTTAGCTGCAACAAACATATTTTATTTACATGCCACTTAACGTTTGTGGTTGCCCTGCAAGTTCTCGGGCCTGTTCATAGAGAGTTCCCTATGCAACACAACTGTGGACGGTCCCCACGGGGACAACGATGCCGGCAACGGCCGGTTCAATCACGGTGCAGACAATCAGGTTACTTGCTCATCGGTTGATCATTTTCATTTTCATCTTTCAAAACTTAAAACTTTCAACACACACATACTTCTAAAGAACAGTTTCCCTGTACCTAAGTGGGGGTCTACCTAGGTTGGGACGAGTGGACCTCCGGGGTCCGGTGTCAGTGGTGGCAGGCAGCGGGGAAGAGGGAACAATCAGTTCCTCTTCCCTGCTAATGTGTGGGGCAGGCGGAGTCATAGGGGAGTTGGGCACAGGTTCATCCCTGGGCACTGGCACTGGCTCTGGCTCACGGTTGACCTCCTCCATCACGGGTTGTGGGAACAGTATCACTGGAAGAATTACCGCGCCGTTCTGTGTAGGTCAGTCCGCCGGGAAGTCACCCATCACGGTGTGGATTACCTCTTTTGCCTTCTCTGCTGGTGGAGGAACTGGTACTTCAGGCATTGCCCTCAATGCTGGTGGGCACCTTTTCAGATGGTCCCGGGAGACCGTGGCTAAAGTGCCCCCTTGGTCACGACTGATTTGGTAAGCCTTCCCATCTTCCCATCCGGTGGGTTGTATGATGTATGGTGTTTGTTCCCACTGATCATCCGGCTTGTGGGTTCTTCTCTTCCGTTTCAACACCACATCTCCGGGCTGGAAAGGGCCAGCAGACGCCTTCTGATTGAATCGCTCCTGTTGTTCTCGACTCCGACTTAAGTTCTTTTCCACATATTCCTGAATCTGTCAGTACTGAACCCTCCGCCGGGTGTCCCATTCAGCCGTCGAGGGGAGTGCCTCTGGGGCTTCCAGTCCCATTTCCAGATCCACCGGCAGTCGGCTGGGGCGAGCCCTCATCAAATATGCTGGGGTGCACTTCGTTGAGCTGGATGGGATATTGTTGTACATATCGACCAAGTCAGGCAGCTTCTCCGGCCACAGGTTCCGCTCTTCTAGTGGCAACGTCTTGAGGAGGCCAAGGACCAAATGGTTCATCTTCTCACACATACCGTTGGTTTGGGCATGGTAAGGTGTGGTCCGGATCTTCTTGCAGCCGTACAGCTGACAGAACTCATGGAACACCTCTGCTTCAAAGGCTGGGCCTTGGTCAGTGAGCAACTTCTCAGGGTATCCATGTGGTCGACAGAAGTAAGCTTGGAACGCTCTAGCGGCGGTATGGCCAGTTAGGTCTTTGACCGGGACAACCACCATGAATCTTGAATAATGATCCACTATGGTGAGAGCGTAAGTGTACCCACTTCGGCTGGGGGTGAGCTTCACATGGTCCAGGGCGACCAGCTCCAGCGGTTGATGTGTAACGATCGGGTACAGGGGTGCCTTCTGGCTGGCCTCGTCCTTCCTTCTCAGCGTACACGGGCCACACTCTCGGCACCAGGCCTCCACAGACTCCCACATCCCACTCTAATAGAACCGCTCCCTCAGCAGCATTTCCAATTTCTTCCATCGAAAGTGTCCGGCACCATCATGATACGTTTGTAGAATGGTGGACACATTAGCTTGGGGAATCACCCACTGGCGGATTTTCTCATGAGTCTTTGGGTTGATCAGCTCACGGTACAACTTCCCTTGGTGTAGGTACAGCCGGGTCCGTTCTTTCCACAGGCGTTGGGCTTCAGCTGGGGCGGCAGGGTCTATTCCAGCAGCGCCTTGCTCCACCAGAGTCTTGACTAGGCGGACAGCAGACGCCTGGCTTTGAGCTTCCTGCCATTCCTGGCTGGGCAGTGGATCCAGGTTCACCCGTTGTTGGTGAACATGTACCTTCTCAGTTGGTGGCTGGTGAAATGCAGGCAACTCGATCTCTTCGAGGTCATCATCCTCGCACCCTTCTTCTGACAAGTGGGGCATCCGAGAGAGGGCATCAGCATTAACGTTGGCGCGACCAGCCCTGTATTTAATTGTGAAGTCGTAGTTGGCTAGCCTGGCCACCCACCGCTGTTCCAACGCACCCAATTTGGCCGTGTCTAGATGGGTCAGCGGATTGTTATCCGTGAAAGCAGTGAATTTTGCTGCGGCCAAGTAATGACGGAACCGCTCGGTGATAGCCCACACCAGCGCCAGGAGCTCCAGCTTGAAAGAGCTGTAATTTTCAGGGTTCCTTTCCGTCGGTTGAAGTTTTTGGCTAGCGTAGGCAATTACTTTTTCCTTCCCATCCTGGACCTGGGACAAGACCGCCCCCAAGCCCACATTGCTGGCATTGGTGTAGAGGATGAATGGGTGGCTGTAATCAGGATAAGCCAGGATCTCTTCCCCGGTCAAGCCGCTTTCAGCTGACGGAAAGATTCCTCATGCCTCTCCTCCCAGTGGGGCTCCGAGGGGTCTACCATCTTTGGTCTGTCCCACGAGGAGGTCTTGCATGGGGGCAGCCATCTTCGTGTATCCCTTGATGAAGCGACGGTAGTACCCCACCAGACACAGGAACTGCCTTACTTCCCTCCCAGTGGTTGGCCTCGGCCAGCCTTGGATGGCAGTGACTTTCTCGGGGTCGGGGGCGACACCTTCTGCTCCCACCACATGCCCCAGATACTGCACCCTGGGTTTCAGCAGATGACACTTGGAGGGCTTCAACTTCATCCCGTACTTGGCAAGGGACGCGAACACCTCGGCCAGGTGTTACAAATGGGCTTCATATGTCTGTGAGTACACAATTACATCGTCCAGATACAACAGGACGGTTTCAAAATTCAAGTGCCCCAAACAGCACTCCATCAGCCGTTGGAAGGTACCCGGGGCATTGCACAGCCCAAACGGCATACTGTTGAATTCACAGAGTCCCATAGGGGTGGTAAAGGCAGTTTTCTCTCGGTCCTCGGGCGACACGGCCACCTGCCAGTACCCACTGGTGAGGTCAAGGGTCGAGAAGTAATTGGTGGTTCTCAGCGCGGACAAGGACTCCTCAATACGGGGCAGAGGGTAGGCATCCTTATGTGTTATCTGGTTAATCTTCCGGTAATCCACGCACATCCACATGGTGCCGTCTTTCTTCTTAACCAGTACCAACGGGGCGGCCCAGGGACTACAGCTGTCCCTGATAACCCCTGCCTCCCTCATATTCCTCAACATGTCCTTCGCGCACTGGTAGTGTGCAGGGGGAATGGGCCTGTACCTCTCCTTGATAGGGGGTGTCCACCGGTAGAGATATGATGTTGGACCCCTTTAATCTGACCAAAGTCTAGGGGATGTTTGCTAAAAACTTGCTCATACTCCCGCACCACCCTGTATACCCCTTCTTTGTGATGTGTAGGGGTCTCGTCAGTGCCCACGTGTAGCTGTTGGTGCCACCCCTCTAACTCCCCTGGGGGTGGGTGAGTGTTGGCAGTGGGTAGTGAGACTGGAGGAGCTGCATCATGGATGGTGTGGGGATCTAGGGTGAGCAACTTGGCAAGTGTAGCATACCGGGGAAGCCTGACTTCTTCCTCCCCACAGTTCAGCACCCTCACAGGCACTCTCCCCTTCTTTACATCCACCACCCCTCGGGCGGCCATTACTGTGGGCCAGTGTTCAGAGGGCATGGGCTCGATCATGGCAGGGTAGTCACGCCCCTGAGGCCCTACCGCTGCCCTACACCAAATCATCATCTCACTCCTAGGGGGCACAGTCAACGGGGCGGCATCCATCACTCTCACTCCACCAATCTGTCCTCCTGTTGAGTTTACATGCTGGCGGTACATCAAGGCTCGGATCTCACGCTGCACAGCTCTCTGTCGGCTTCCCGCCGCTGTGGCGGCCAGCTGCTGCAGTAGGGCCAATACATCACTCATACAGTGCTCCATCACATTGGTTCCCAGCACTATCTTCGGGTTATGATCACTGGGTTCATTCATGATCACAATCATACCCTGGTGTTGCAGTTCAGCTTGCCCCACTGTCATGGCCACCTGTTTATACCCCACTTGGGTCAATGGGAGTCCATCAGCAGCAATCAGTGTTATACTAGTATCTGGGGGAGCCAGCTCGTCTGTCCCCCAATACCGTTGGTACAATGTGTATGGTATGGTGGTTACCTGTGATCCAGTGTCCAAGAGAGCCATCACCGGTACGCCGTCCACAGCTACGGGGATGATGGGCCGGACCCCGATATACCAGTCCCGCCAGTCTGAGGGGCCACGGGGTTCTACTCCTGAGGATTGGCCCGTGGCCCCAGGGGTTGCTCGTTTAACGGGCACTGTCGGAAGTAATGGCCAGGCTTGCTGCACCTGTAGCAGGTTGGAGATCTGTTCCGCGAATTGTTAGCACCTCTCCGCTACATCCAGGGAACATCCTCAGGGCTGTCAGCGAGCTGTATCTTGCCTGGATGCTGGGATCTGGTCAGAGGTTGGAGTGCGGCGAGAATCTTGGCGAGGTCTCCATCCATGCGGCGGACCTGGGCAGCCAACTCTTCCACTGTGCTGCTTGGAGCTGAAGGTACTGGAGAGGCTGGTAGGGCAGGGGCCACCACGACAGGGGCCGTCTCAACTGGCCACGGGGCTGGTTCCAAGACTTCCGAAGCTGGGGGTTGCAATGCTTTAATGGCCCGTTCTTTTAACACTGCAAAGTTCACGTCAGGGTGTTCTAGGGCCCACAGCCGGAGTTGTTTGAGATCCTGAGGGGACTTCATCCCCTGCACAAATTGCTCTACTAACATTTTGTTGCTGTCCGCCTCATTGATGGTGTCCACCCGCTTCAGTGTGCGGAGGGCGGTTTGCAGATGTAAAGCGTAGTCCCGAATGCTGTCCACGGACCGTTGCCGGCATTGGTAAAACTGCATCCTCAGCTCAGCTTCGGTACGGGTCTCAAAAGCAGTCTGTAGTTTCTCAAAGATGGTGGCTACAGAGAACCGGTCCCCCTCGGCCCAGGTCTCCGCCTCCTGCTCAGCCGCGCCGGTTAGCTGCCCAAGCACTACCGCTGCACGTTGCTTATCAGTCAGGGGGTACAATTCCAGGAGCGGGTTAAGCTTTTTCCGGAAAACCTGTAACGCATCAGGCTTCCCGTCGTACTGCGGTAGCCAGGTAGCTCCGGGCACATAGGGCAAGGAGAACGGCATTACCTGAGCGAGAGTTGGGGCCGCGGCACCCCCCGCCAGCACGGCCGGGACCTGGGCAGGCCATTCCCATCCACGGGTGCCGCTGCGGCTGCGACCGCCGCTCCCCCAGCAGTTCCGTCGGGCGCAGACATCTTGTTTCCGTCCCCCTTAGCCTTTTTCCGGCTCCTCCTCTATCGGGTGCGGGGTTTTGGCCTTCGCGCCTCCACTACTCGAGAAGACGCTCGAGCGGGAACTTTCCGCGCCAAAGATGGCGGCTTCTGAAATTTTCTGGCCGGACACCTCCGGCGGTAACAAGGCGCACCTCCACCAGACAGCAGAGCGGTAAGATCCTGTTCGTGACGCCAAGTTGTCGCGGGCGGAGGAGGGGACGCCGCGCCCTCCCACTGCTCGGGTCCGGCTGCCGCTGCTGCTGCGGCCTCTGCTGCTGCTCGGTGGCTCGAGTGATGGGCCGGATCCCGGGGACTCGAGCGGCGCTCCTCGCCCGTGAGTGAAAAGGGGTTTGGTTTTGGGATTTGTTTGTTGTCCGTGACGCCACCCACGGTTGTGGTGATTGTGTGGACACCACCGCTGCTCTGTATGGGGATCCCGGGAGTGATGGTATGGAGCAGCCAGATGTTGGCCCTCCCCTCCGTTGGTAGGGGGTTAGTGATCCCGGGGTCCGGTGATGGGGAGATAGGATGGTTGACAGGCGGGTTATGGGGCCTGTGGAGGTGCAGGGACGCAGTGGCAGCGCTGTGCCGCACAGCACGGAGGTACTCACTCAGCCCAAGGATGATGACACAGTTCACGGTAAACAAGCGGCTGGTTGGACGGGTCCCTCGGACGGCTGCGGTGCGGATGTTCCCTGCAAGTTAGCGGTGACTGTTTCTTCCCTGCACCTAAATACGGTTGTTGGTAGCGATGGGTTCCCACCGGAAACCCGCTCCCCGGCTTGGATATGGGCCGGAGGAGCCCCTCTCTTTTGCCCGCAGGCGCTGGCCCTGGGAAACTGGTGCCTTGGCGGTGGCGGTGTTTCCCCAATAAGGTTGGACGGTTGCCTTCAATCGGGACTTAGTTGTTTGGAGACCCAGGAGGTCCCCTTCACTGACGGATCTGGCAAATTCACGGCGACTGCTAGCCTTGCCGGGATCCGAAAGGCCCCTGCCTATGGTGCTGGCTTCTCTTCGTATACCGCTGCGGTACCGCCGGGCCACCACCCGTCCACGGTCCTTTCGGCAACCTCCGATCAGCCTCTCCTGCAAACGGTCACCGCCGTCTGCCAACCTTGCTGTCTCAGTCCGGGGAACACACCCGGACCAACTTCAGGCTTTTCAACTATCACTTTCTCTGTCACTACTCTCACTTTCCTTCTTCTCCTTCCTCTCACTTTGAACTCCCAAACTCAACTCTATCCTCTCCAAACTGAACTCCTGGTTTTCCCACCTCCAGGACTGTGAACTCCTCGGTGGGCGGAGCCAACCGCCTGGCCCACCCCCTGGTGTGGACATCAGCCCCTGGAGGAGGGCAACAAGGATTTGTGTTTTGACCTTGGTGTTCTTGCAGGGAATGTGGGGTGTGTGGTGGTGGTGTTGTGACCTGTGACCCCTGGCTTGCCCAGGGCGTCACACATGTCCATCGAGAAGATACAGCACCAGTCCCCTCTGCACGCAGCCCTAGTGCCGGCGATTCCAGTGTCAGCACCGGCATCACTAGCCAAGGGACTCAAGCCACTGCCCGGTCGGTCTATCAGCTGCCGGAGGAAGAGCCTGAAGACTATTAGATGAACAGACAATTCTTGTAAATAGCCCCTCTTTAGCCTTATTGTCCCTCATTCTTTGTGACGATGTCCCCTCTGCACCGCCCCGCCCCTTTGTTCATAGTATCATAGTATCATACTTTTTAAGGTTGAAGGGAGACTCTAAGGCGGGCTTTGCACGTTGCGACATCGCAGGCCGATGCTGCGATGTCGCACGCGATAGTGCCCGCCCCCGTCGCAGGTACGATATCGTGTGATAGCTGGCGTAGCGAAAATTATCGCTACGCCAGCTTCACACGCACTCACCTGCCCTGCGACCGTCGCTCTGGCCGGCGACCCGCCTCCTTCCTAAGGGGGCGGGTCGTGCGGCGTCACAGGGACGTCACACGGCAGGCGGCCAATAGGAGCGGAGGGGCGGAGATGAGCGGGACGTAAACATCCTGCCCACCTTCTTCCTTCCGCATATCCTACGGAAGCCGCAGTGACGCAGGTAGGAGATGTTCCTTGCTCCTGCGGCTTCACACACAGCGATGTGTGCTGCCGCAGGAACGAGGAACAACATCGGACCGTCGCGTCAGTGTAATTATGAATTACACCGACGCTGCAACGATGATACGATTACGACGATTTTGCGCTCGTTAATCGTATCATCAAGGCTTTAGACAATACGATGTCGCATGCGATGCCGGAAGTGCGTCACTTTCAGTTTGATCCACTGACCTCGCACCTGCGATATCGTAGTGTGCAAAGCCGCCCTAAGTCCATCTAGTTCACCCCGTAGCCTAACATGTTGATCCAGAGGAAGGCAAAAAAAACCCCAATGTGGCAAACAAGTTCCAATGGGGAAAAAATGTCCTTCCTTCGTCCACATCCGGCAATCAGACTAGTTCCCTGGATCAATACCCTGTCATAAAATCTAATATACATAACTGGTAATATTACATTTTTCAAGAAAGGCATCCAGGCTCTGCTTAATGTTAGTAGTGAATCACTCATTACAACATCATGCGGCAGAGAGTTCCATAGTCTCACTGCTCGTACAGTAAAGAATCCTCGTCTGTGATTATGATTAAACCTTCTTTCCTCAAGACGTAGCGGATGCCCCCGTGTTCCAGTCGCAGGCCTAGGTGTAAAAATATCTTTGGAAAGGTCTCTGTACTGTCCCCTCATATATTTATACATTGTGATTAGATCCCCCCTAAGCCTTCGTTTTTCCTGTCTTGGTATTGCAGCCCCCCCATTCCTCTAATAATCTTGGTGGTCTTCTCTGCACCCTCTCCAGTTCAGCTATGTCCTTCTTATATATCGGTGACCAGAATTGTACACAGTATATAAGTGCGGTCGCACTAGTGACTTGTACAGAGGTAGAACTATATTTTTTTCATGAACACTTCTACCTCTTTTAATACATCCCATTATTTTATTAGCCCTGGCAGCAGCTGCCTGACACTGTCCACTAAAGTGAAGTTTACCATCCACCCATACACCCAAGTCTTTTTCTGTGTCTGTTTTACCCAGTGTTCTACAATTAAGTACATAATCATAAATGTTATTTCCTCTACCCAAGTGCATGACCTTACATTTATCTACATTAAACTTCAATTGCCACTTCTCAGCCCAATCCTCCAATTTACATGTTCTTTTTGAAGATTGCCCCTTTTCATCATCCTGCCCCGCATTCTTTTCGAAGATGTCACTACCCCCCCCCCACACTGTTTATGTGTTACCAGGCCACTGGACTTTTTGTGGCCAAAATGTATATTGTGTGTATGAATAACCAGGCCACTGGACGTTAAGTGGCTGGTCTATTCTAGTTTAATGGACAACTGGGCACTGGACTAAGTGTGGCCAGAACTTAAAAATGTAAATAGTTGCACCCGTTGTGCCCCCTACCAGAATTATGGTGGGAATGTGCCCGCAGCACTTGTGCATTGGACTGTAAAGTGCACCAAAGACTCTAAAGTTTTAGTTTACATGTTTGCAACGTTCAAGTGAAAGTACCTCCCATAAAGGGATGAAATGTTCTATTGTTATTACCGCATGTAACAACTTTTGCAGTTAACACCACTGTATTTTTGTTTCAGCCCGCGGACGTGCTGGGATTTGCTGTGGGGGAGTGTGGCGCCCCTAAGGCTTCCATTGCCACAGAGATATTGCACCTCAGTCAGAGGTGTGATTTCCCATCCTGGGTAAGAATGAGGTCATATGCCGGTCCATAGACTAAAACTTGCACACACCAATTGGTAGGCATACACGGGGTCAGGGATAGTGGCAGCCACCCCCATAGGTGTATTCATGGGGCCATAAGTCCGATTTCTGGTCCTAATAGTGTGGGTCCTAGTCATTGGGTGTGTGGTAGGAGTCAGAAAGTGTGAGTAGAAAGGGAACCAGGAAGTTCAAGTTCAGTGTAGTCGGTGAGAGGGAGAAGGAAAGGGAGGTAGGTACCTCAGGAGAGTGAAGGAGAGAAAGTGACAGAACAAAGTTCCTGGTGGAGATCCTGGGGTTTGGTTAGGCCCAGGTGACACCTGAAGAAGGAAAAGAAAGGATCCCAGGGCCACGGAAGGGCAGTTTGGCTCGAGGCCTGTTCTACAGGAAGATCGGGTGGAGGGATCTGGCTGCATTTGGGGACGGTCCCCAGACAGAGGGAAGAAAGACAATTCCTCATAAAGTAAAGGCTCTGTCACACACAGAGATAAATCTTTGGCAGATCTGTGGTTGCAGTGAAATCATGGACATATTGTTCCATTTGTACACAGCCACAAACCTTGCACTGATTGTCCACAATTTCAGTGCAACCACAGATCTGCTGCAGATTTATCTGTGTGTGTGACAGGGCCTTAACACCGAAGGCCGAGGGTGGTTGCAAGTGCCCCGGGCCACAACCCACCACAGATCTCCGGTGAAGGGAGCAAGATACAACTGCGGTTAGCTCCCTTTGTACAGGCCCTGTGGTGGAGGCCGAGACCAGTTCAACTAATAGAGTCAAGGCTGAGAAGTCAGTCAGGAAAGAGACACAGGAGGGATGCACCGGTATTGACCTCTGAACTACCCGGGATCGGTGGAGGTCCCTGACAGTGGATCCCAGCATACCATCGGACAACTGGTTTGTCGACACCTGGACTCAGAAACAGTGCGTAAAAGACCTAAACTGCAAGCCCTGTGTCGTCTGATTCATTCTCCACCTCATCCACAAACACCATAGACTTTACCAAGCACCAAATGTTGCCCCGGGGTACCCGCTCTACCTGTGGAGAGCAAGAAACACCTCAGCTGCCATAACACCAGCCCCAGAGGTCCCTTCCAGCAGCTGCGGCTCCATAGCTGCAAATTACCACAGGTGGCGTCACGAATCTTATATAAATATTATCACCATCTCCCCCAATACCGCCACTTTTAATTGACTCCACCAGGGTCACGGAATTGGGCCCCGCCACCGCTGACTACCCCGGACTAGTCCGGCCCGACACCGAGTCACCTAAGGCCCTGGGGTGGGCGAGTCAACTGTGCTCCCTGAGCAGAGCTGCAAACCACACCCTGAAGGTTCCGGTTATGACAAAGCTGTAAACCTGTCACAGTAATAAGCCGTCATGAACCCAGGGCTCGAGGGTTCCCCCATTTCTCATACCGACATTGCATTCTAACTAGTTTTATTCCCTTTTTTAAAATATTAAAATCTGCTATGTGAGTGTTATACATGCTCCTCTTCTAATTGGCACTGTGGGATCGGATACCCTCACCTTATCCTACAAGTGCTCTTGTCCGCCCCCATGCCAGCAGCTGGGCTGCTCGGATCCGGATCCGCGGTGGCTCGAGGGGTCTCCGGACCCGGGGGTCGTGCGGCCACTCAATTTAAATGGGGGGTTGACTATGTACAGGGGGAATTGGAAGTTCCTGACGCCACCCACGGTGCGTGGTAATGTAGGAGACCACCGCTGCTGTTGGGAAGGGGGGATCCCGGTGGCGATGGTGTAGCAGCAGGATGTTTTAACCCCTCCGTGGGTAGGGGGTTTGTGCCCCGGGACCCATTAGGTGTTGGTGACAGGGTGCCATTGGGAAGAGGCAAAGGGTTTTTTTTCAGTGTACTCAGTCCAAGAATAATAACACCGACAGCTTGTAAAGCAGAATTCTGAGCATCACTGCAGCCTGGAGGGAGCACGCCTGGATACGTGTCCTTGGTGTTGCTGTTAGCCTGTGGCCTTTTCCGTGGCACCTTCTTACTATTAAACCCTCAAGTTTGGAACTATGCGGGTTCCGCTCACCCGTATAGCTAAAGGAGTGAGCTTGCTCTCAGGGTTCACGCGTAGGATTTCTTTGGACTGTAGTTTGGGAAAGTCCTATCCCATTGTTGCGCTAGTACCCCGATTTTGGAGCGGGTTGGGGATGAATCTTGAAGTCTTCACCCCCGTTCGGTACATTTCCGGGACGCTTGAAGCTACTTCCCGACCTAGGGTCCACGTGATGGCTCAATTCCGCCTGCTGCCCTCCTCGGCAGTCCGTGCCCCTTGACACGATCCCCTGTGATCGGGGTTCCAGCTCCTACCAGGCCCAGACCAATGTCTGCCACCTAGTACTCAAGGAGCCCAGCTCCACCTGTGACCTCTCCTCTTGAGAGTGACCACACCACTCCTCTACTCCTTTTCCACCTTGTCACTTTCCCCTCCCAACCCCCATATGTGCAGCCCTTCAGGCCCCCCAATGGTGTGTCTGGTGGGTACGGTGCAAAGTGTTCCTAGGATTTTGATTGGCTAAGCTGTTAGCAACACCAAAGGATCAGGATCCGTAACCAAGGAGGGTGGATACTGTGCAGAAGGGCAGATTGCACAATACCCTGTGACCACCTGATAGGCCAGGGCGTCACACTCTCATATATACACGGACGTCTTTTTTTACATACGTTTGTTTTTTTACTCTATGTATACCTAGGTGATGCAGTATCCTTCTATTTGTATTCTATTTGTCGTTCTAATAGGCTGTTACACAGGGAATATTCTGCAAATACCTGCACCCCAACAGGGGCCCAGGACAACACCATTGATTGTCCCTTTACTTCTGAAACTGACAACCTCCAGTACCCTCTGTATATGGATCCTATTACTCTACAGAGGACAGTGTGTATCTGCAGGTGGATTCCTCTTACTCTACAGAGGACAGTGTGTATCTGCAGGTGGATTCCTATTGCTCTACAGAGGATATTGTGTATCTGCAGGTGGATTCCTATTACTCTACAGAGAATATTGTGTATCTGCAGGTGGATTCCTCTACTCTAGAGGATATCGTGCATCTGCAGGTGGATTCCTCTTACTTTACAGAGGATATTGTGTATCTGCAGGTTGATTCCGCTTACTTTACAGAGGATATTGTGTATCTGCAGGTGGATTCCTCTACTCTAGAGGATATTGTGTATCTGCAGGTGGATTCCTTTACTCTAGAGGATATTGTGCATCTGCAGGTGGATTCCTCTTACTCTACAGAGAATATTGTACATCTGCAGGTGGATTCCTATTACTCTACAGAAAATATTGTGTATCTGCAGGTGGATTCCTCTTACTCTACAGAGGATATTGTGCATCTGCAGGTGGATTCCTACTACTCTACAGAGGATATTGTGTATCTGCAGGTGGATTGCTCTTACTTTACAGAGGATATTGTGTATCTGCAGGTGGATTCCTCTACTCTAGAGGATATTGTGTATCTGCAGGTGGATTCCTTTACTCTAGGGGATATTGTGCATCTGCAGGTGGATTCCTCTTACTCTACAGAGAATATTGTGCATCTGCAGGTGGATTCCTATTACTCTACAGAAAATATTGTGTATCTGCAGGTGGATTCCTCTTACTCTACAGAGGATATTGTGTATCTGCAGGTGGATTCCTCTACTCTAGAGGATATCGTGCATCTGCAGGTGGATTCCTCTTACTTTACAGAGGATATTGTGTATCTGCAGGTTGATTCCTCTTACTTTACAGAGGATATTGTGTATCTGCAGGTGGATTCCTCTACTCTAGAGGATATTGTGTATCTGCAGGTGGATTCCTCTTACTTTACAGAGGATATTGTGCATCTGCAGGTGGATTCCTCTTACTTTACAGAGGATATTGTGTATCTGCAGGTTGATTCCTCTTACTTTACAGAGGATATTGTGTATCTGCAGGTGGATTCCTCTACTCTAGAGGATATTGTGTATCTGCAGGTGGATTCCTATTACTCTACAGAAAATATTGTGTATCTGCAGGTGGATTCCTCTTACTCTACAGAGGATATTGTGTATCTGCAGGTGAATTCCTCTTACTTTACAGAGGATATTGTGTATCTGCAGGTGGATTCCTCTTACTTTACAGAGGATATTGTGTATCTGCAGGTGAATTCCTCTTACTTTACAGAGGATATTGTGTATCTGCAGGTGGATTCCTTTACTCTAGAGGATATTGTGTATCTGCAGGCATATTCCTCTTACTCTACAGAGGATATTGTGCATCTGCAGGTGGATTCCTCTACTCTAGAGGATATTGTGTATCTGCAGGTGGATTCCTCTTACTTTACAGAGAATATTGTGTATCTGCAGGTGGATTCCTCTTACTCTACAGAGGATATTGTGCATCTGCAGGTGGATTCCTACTACTCTACAGAGGATATTGTCTATATGCAGGTGGATTCCTCTACTCTAGGGGATATTGTGCATCTGCAGGTGGATTCCTCTTACTTTACAGAGGATATTGTCTATATGCAGGTGGATTCCTCTACTCTAGGGGATATTGTGCATCTGCAGGTGGATTCCTCTTACTTTACAGAGGATATTGTCTATATGCAGGTGGATTCCTCTACTCTAGGGGATATTGTGTATCTGCAGGTGGATTCCTCTTACTTTACAGAGGATATTGTGTATCTGCAGGTGGATTCCTCTTACTTTACAGAGGATATTGTGTATCTGCAGGTGGATTCCTCTACTCTAGAGGATATCATGCATATGCAGGTGGATTCCTCTACTCTAGATGATATTGTGTATCTGCAGGTGGATTCCTCTTACTTTACAGAGGATATTGTGTATCTGCAGGTATATTTCTCTTATTAATAATAATAATAATAATCTTTATTTCTATAGCGCCAACATATTCCGCAGCGCTGTACAATTCAGGGGGATCATATACAAACAAGTAACAGTTATAGAAAATACAATATTTAAGGGAAAAAAGACAACCCTGCTCGTGAGAGTTTACAATCTACAATGAGATGGGGGGGGGCAAGGTACAGGGGCTTATTTACAATGACAATCCAACCATCTGAAGGAAATCGGGGTAGATAATGGCTTCCTGGACCAGTTGGCCAGAGCCTTGAGATGCATTTGGGTGCCCTGGAGTTTGACTCTTACTTTACAGAGGATATTGTGTATCTGCAGGTATATTCCTCTTACTTCACAGGGTTTATTGGGTATCTGCAGGTATATTCCTTACTTTACAGGGTTTATTGGGTATCTGCATGTGGATTTCTCTTACTTTACAGAGGATATTGTGTATCTGCAGGTATATTCCTCTTACTTCACAGGGTTTATTGGGTATCTGCAGGTATATTCCTTACTTTACAGGGTTTATTGGGTATCTGCATGTGGATTCCTCTTACTTTACAGAGGATATTGTATGTCTGCAGGTGGATTTCTCTTACTTTACAGAGGATATTGTGTATCAGCAGGTGGATTCCTCTTACTTTACAGAGGATATTGTGTATCTGCAGGTATATTCCTCTTACTTTACAGAGGATATTGTGTATCTGCAGGTGGATTCCTCTTACTTTACAGAGGATATTGTGTATCTGCAGGTATATTCCTCTTACTTTACAGAGGATATTGTATGTCTGCAGGTGGATTTCTCTTACTTTACAGAGGATATTGTGTATCAGCAGGTGGATTCCTCTTACTTTACAGAGGATATTGTGTATCTGCAGGTGGATTCCTCTTACTTACAGAGGATATTGTGTATCTGCAGGTATATTCCTCTTACTTTACAGAGGATATTGTGTATCTGCAGGTATATTCCTTACTTTACAGGGTTTATTGGGTATCTGCAGGTATATTCCTCTTACTTTACAGAGGATATTGTGTATCTGCAGGTATATTCCTCTTACTTTACAGAGAATATTGTGTATCTGCAGGTATATTCCTTACTTTACAGGGTTTATTGGGTAACTGCAGGTATATTCCTCTTACTTACAGAGGATATTGTGTATCTGCAGGTATATTCCTCTTACTTTACAGAGGATATTGTGTATTTGCAGGTATATTCCTCTTACTTTACAGAGGATATTGTGTATCTGCAGGTATATTCCTCTTACTTTACAGAGGATATTGTGTATCTGCAGGTATATTCCTCTTACTTACAGAGGATATTGTGTATCTGCAGGTATATTCCTCTTACTTTACAGAGAATATTGTGTATCTGCAGGTATATTCCTTACTTTACAGGGTTTATTGGGTAACTGCAGGTATATTCCTCTTACTTTACAGAGGATATTGTGTATCTGCAGGTATATTCCTTACTTTACAGGGTTTATTGGGTATCTGCAGGTATATTCCTCTTACTTTACAGCGGATATTGTGTATCTGCAGGTATATTCCTTACTTTACAGGGTTTATTGGGTAACTGCAGGTATATTCCTCTTACTTACAGAGGATATTGTGTATCTGCAGGTATATTCCTCTTACTTTACAGAGGATATTGTGTATCTGCAGGTATATTCCTTACTTTACAGGGTTTATTGGATATCTGCAGGTGGATTCCTCTTACTTTACAGAGGATATTGTGTATCTGCAGGTGGATTCCTCTACTCTAGAGGATATTGTGTATCTGCAGGTGGATTCCTCTTACTTTACAGAGGATATTGTGTATCTGCAGGTATATTCCTCTTACTTTACAGAGGATATTGTGTATCTGCAGGTATATTCCTTACTTTACAGGGTTTATTGGATATCTGCAGGTGGATTCCTCTTACTTTACAGAGGATATTGTGTATCTGCAGGTGGATTCCTCTACTCTAGAGGATATTGTGTATCTGCAGGTGGATTCCTCTTACTTTACAGAGGATATTGTGTATCTGCAGGTATATTCCTCTTACTTTACAGAGGATATTGTGTATCTGCAGGTATATTCCTTACTTTACAGGGTTTATTGGCTATCTGCAGGTATATTCCTCTTACTTACAGAGGATATTGTGTATCTGCAGGTATATTCCTCTTACTTTACAGAGGATATTGTGTATCTGCAGGCATATTCCTTACTTTACAGGGTTTATTGGCTATCTGCAGGTATATTCGTCTTACTTACAGAGGATATTGTGTATATGCAGGTATATTCCTCTTACTTTACAGAGGATATTGTGTATCTGCAGGTGGATTCCTCTTACTTTACAGATGATATTGTGTATCTGCAGTTGGATTCCTCTTACTTGACGCATCTATAAGGGATAGGCAGGTTACCATACAAAGCACCCCCAAACCATATCTACTTAAATAAAGACTAGAACCACGACTTTATTGCAGGAATGGCCACAGTTTTATTTAAACCGTATATATGTATACCAAAAACTCGTGGCTCAACATGCCACTCAATTGTTACTTAAACCTTATACATATATACCCGTATAACCATAAACACCGATAGATCCGTCCGAGAGGCCAACCATCCTTCATAACCCCCCGGCCGTAACCTCCAAACCGGCCCAGAGGACCACCTCGGCCGTGACCACCCGGCCCAAAGGTGAGGGGTAACAACGTTCCATCGTTAATTACCCCTTCCCAGAACCTGCGGGACCTCCGCCCACAAGTTCCCATCCAATCCGAAGCCACTCCCCTTGAGCGACTTCGTACCAACAAACCGACTGTCGGTACTCCCAACCTCTCAGACGGACCTATCCCCCCGCCACAGACCGGCCAAGTGACACCCTTACTTGGCCCGGGCCCCCCACACCCCAAGTGCTTGCTCCAGACCATCCCTCAAACCCAGTATCCATAAATCCAGACCCACATCGGTCAGGTGAACCCCATCTCTCCTTAGATACTGCTCCGTGGACTCCTCCAGTTCTCTGTGCCGCACCACCAACCCACCATTCCGTGCCACAAACCTGCCAATTGCCCGGTTCAGCTTACTCCGGGCCCTATTAATACGGTCCACCGACCTACCAAAACGCCACTGCGTCCGAGCTATGATGTCCGACCAAACAATCACAATGCCCGGGAACGCCCTCCACAAATGTAGCAAGTCCAGTTTTATATCCCTTTTCAGTTCCCTCGCCGACCTTACTCCCAAATCATTCCCACCCACGTGTAAAATTAACACATCCGGGTCACGATCCATACGGCTATAAAAAGCCACCTCTGGGCGCACCCTACTCCAGGTCATGCCCCGAATTCCCAGCCACTTTACTCGGGCCTCCATCGCCGACACTCCAAGCTGCCGACCATCGCGACGCACATCAGCCCGCAACGCTCCCCAATACACGTAGGAGTGCCCGAGGATCCACACAAGGCATGGCCTTACAAAATATAAACAACCACGAATAAAAACAGCAACAGCCAAGAAAATTGTCACATACCAGCAGCAAAAACGCAAACCAGGAATCCCCCCCCCCTGAAACATCACCTGACCAAGTGAGGCCTAATGTACAAGCGAAACCTGGAAGACTCCCACCTCCCAATCCGCCGGATACAATCCTCATTCAAACCCCACCTGGCGGCTTCCGTTGCCGCCCCAATCCGGAAGGAGTGAGACCCGTACTCACTGGGCTCCTCCCCCACCCGTGCTAAGGCCGTCTTCAGCACCGCAATGAATTGGTAACGCGACAAGGCCAATCCATCCGCATGCCGCAGGAAAACGCCAGGGTAACCTCCGCGCACCTTTAAAAACTCCGAAACCTGTACCACCGGACACAGTTGGTGCCCCGGTAACGCAAACAACACCACTAAGCGCCCCCGTCCCCTCTGATCCGTCTTCGAAAAGCGAAGCCGACATTCCACTCTATCCTCCCCCAGCATTACATCCTCCATCAGCAAACCACCCATCGCTTGCTTAGTCGGGCTGACCAATTCACCAATGCGAAAGGCCCCAAAAAACGCCAATACAAAAGCTACCGAAAACAACACCTGCTCAAAAGGAGACGAACACAATTCCCCCAAACATCCCACTAAACGCCCCAACAATGGCAATGACACCGGCCGCCTCGTGTCACGCGACTGGGCCCCTTTCCGAAAACCCTTCATTGCCTGCCGCACCAGAAAATCCTTAGTCGCGTCCCGGACCCCTTGCATCTGGAACAAGAAGGCCAATGCCGCCAGCTTGCCACCAATCACCGAAACGGACCGACCTGCCGAAAAATCCCCACTAATGAACATCAGGACCCCCAACACTCGGCCCTTGTAACCCGACTCCATAAAATCCCCTCTTTCCAACTCTGCCCATTCCTTCCACACCGCCTGATATCGGCACCAAGTAGCCTCAGACACCGATCTCCTAATCCCCTCAAATGCTACACCGATGCCAGGTCCCACAGCCATTCCGGGCAAGGTTCTCCATCCGCGTCCGCTCCCGGCACCAGCTTCCTGAACCTGCAAAACTGAAACCGTGATAGCGCGTCAGCCACCTCGTTTCGAATCCCTGGCACGTGCCGAGCCACCACGCAAATGTTCAACTCCAAACAACGCAACACCAAGTGCCTTAAATACCCCACAACCGGCGGGGATTTTGCCGACAGCGCATTGATGGAATGCACCACCGCCATGTTGTCACAATGCATGCAAACCCTTCTTTCGGAAAAAACGGGGCCCCATAACTCCACTGCTACAATGATGGGAAATAATTCCAGCAGCGCCAAATTCCTCACCAGACCTGCTTCCACCCAAAGCCTTGGCCACTTTCCAACACACCAGTGCGTCTGGAAAATTGCCCCAAAACCTGTCGCTCCAGCCGCATCAGTATACAGCTCCAACTGGCTATTGGACAAAGCCTCGCTCATCCAAAGGGTCCGACCGTTGTACCGGTCCAAGAACTTCTCCCAAACCAACAAATCCCCCTTCATCACCTTGGTCACTCTGACAAAGTGATTTGGAGCTCTTACCCCCGCGGTTGCACTTGCCAGCCTCCTATTAAATATCCGCCCCATCGGCATTATGCGACAAGCGAAATTCAATTTTCCGAGCACTGACTGCAAATCCCGCAACCGCACCTTCTTGGCCTGATACAAAAACCGCACCGACGCCTTCAAATCCAGAAGCTTCCCCTCAGGCAATCGGCATTCCATCGCCAGTGTATCAATTTCGATACCTAAGAAACATAGGGCCGTCACCGGCCCTTCTGTTTTTCCTTTTGCCAACGGAATACCTAGGCTCCGCGCGATCCGCTCTAACGTAAATAACAACAAGGAGCAAACCGAAGAGCCCGCCGGCCCCACGCAAAAGAAGTCATCCAAATAGTGAATCACTGAATGGACTCCTGCCACATCTTTGACTACCCATTCCACAAAAGTACTAAATGCCTCAAAATGAGCACACGAAATGGAACAGCCCATCGGCAGGCAGCGATCCACATAGTATTCACCATCCCACATACACCCTAAGAGATGAAGGCTCTCTGGATGCACCGGGAGTAAACGAAAAGCTGCTTCCACATCCGCCTTTGCCATCAGGGCCCCCCCGCCCGGCAGCCCTTACCAGCTCCAATGCCTTATCAAACGATACATAAGAAACTGCCGACAACTCTGGTGATATCCCATCATTCACCGACAATCCCGCCGGATAAGATAAATGATGAATGAGCCGAAACTTGTTCGGCTCCTTCTTAGGCACCACCCCAAGGGGGGAAATCCTTAAATTGGAGAATGGCGGGTCCTGGAATGGACCCGCCATCCTCCCCAACTCCACCTCCTTCTGCAGCTTTTCCTTCACCACCACCGGATGTTCTTTTGCGGACCTCAAATTCCCCGGGCGAAACACCGGCGCCTCAGATTCAAACGGAATCCGAAAACCTTCCGTAAAACCACGTGCCAACAACTCCGCCGCCCTAACATCCGGATATCTATTTAAATAGGGAAGCATCGCCTCTACCCTCACTGGCGTCCTCCCTTTTTCCAGACCCATCCCCCGCCTTTCCTTTTCCTTTTTTGAAGCACCTGGCCAAGGAGTGGGACCCTCCACATCCGGAACACTCGTGTTTGAACCGACACGAGGCCCCAAACTTACACTGTCCCTCGTTATATTGCCAACAAGCCCCCTTTTTCTGTCCTGCCGGGGACCCGCCGCTCGCACCCGGGCTCCCGGCACCCCCTCGAAAGGGCTGAGCCGGAGCCGTCATTAACCGCATCCACAAAGAAATATCCTTGTGGCCCCACTGGACACCCGGCCGCAGAGCCTTCCGTTGCCGGAACTGCTCGTCGTATCTCAGCCACCCTAAACCGCCGTACACTCTATACGCCTCCCCTATCGCGTCCATATATCCAAATAGGGCGGAACAATGCTCCGGCTCCTTTTCCCCGATCACGCTGGCTAAGATCGCAAAGGCCTGTAGCCAGTTAGTAAACGTCCTCGGAATCAACCTATACCTTCGTTTTTCTTCATCCTCTTTCTCCTTTTTTGTATCACTGGGTTTCACCTTATCCAAATTAAACTTCTCCAAGGGAAGCAGGGAAAAAATTTCCACATACTCCCCTTTCCAAATCTTTTCCCTCACCTCCTTCTTCAAGTGAACCCCTAACTGACCTTCAAAACACACGTAAATTTCACTCCGTGCCCTATCATCCAAACGCACAACCTCATCCTCCTTTTCTTTTTCCTTTTCCGCCTCCTTGCTCGCACCCACATCAGCCGCCACACTGGCCGCCGGTCCCGCACCTACCGCCGAGGTAGAGTCCCGCACCGTCACCCCGCTCACCGACGCCTCAGTCTGCACCACCTCCGTGGGGCCTACCCACGCCCCCACCGGAGCCCCCGGCCCGATCCGACTAACCCGCTCCGCAGACAACCCCTGCAACACTCCCAAAAGTTGCCCCCAAAACTCCGGGCCCGGTAAACCAGACTGTCCGACCACACTCGCCCCCTGCGCCACACTTCCCGCGACGGAACCCCCACCCTCACTACACACAGCATTAAACATGTCAGTCGTCTGCTCACCAGGCTGCCGTTGAACCGACGCCGGAACAGCCGTGCCACGATCTTCCTGTTGCCGCTCTGTCCGACCTGCCGCTGCCATTGCTCCATCGTCACCGCCGGAATCTGACGTGCCGCCGAAGTCTTCCGGGGGGACCAGCGAGGGGACAGCCCGCACCTGGCGGCCGTCAACCCCCACGGTCACCACACCCTGCTCCTCCGGGCGACTCCTGCTCGACCGTTTTCTTTTCTCTCGCCGTGGCGCCCTGCCGCCGTCCTTCCTCGCCGTATGCGTGGGCGCCTGCTGCGCCGCCGTTCTTGCCGCCGCTCTCAGTGGGCTCCCTCCCTGCCGACTGCAGGAAGGCCGTGCTGCATCTGACCCTCGCTGGGAACCCCCCCAGCCCGATCCTCGCTGGTGGGGACCGTAACTGTGGACCTCATCCTTGCCTGCGGGCCACCGTACCCCTCCTCCGGACTCCTCACGTCGCCGCTCCCATCAGCACCCATCCTCCGACCTGTCGCTCTCCCCTGCCGCCTGCAGGGAGTCTCCGTCTGTGATCTGGAACTACGAGCGCCACCCCCAGCCGGCACTTCACTGGGGGCTGCCGTGAACGCTGCTCCGGTCCTGGACTGTGCAGGCCGCGGACCGGAAGGGGGCCTCGCCGAGGCTCCGCCCACCCCCGACCCGCGGGATCTCCGTCGAGGATTCCTCCCGGCGGCCGGCAGCTCCCCCTGGTAAGATGGAGGGCTCCGCTGTCCCGGAGGGTCCCCGTAGGGGCTCCTAGATCTCTCTCTCCCCCTCCAGCTGGGAGAGTAGCGCTCCGGCGGTCGCGCCCGCCGAGCACGTAGCAGCGGTCCGGGCGCAGGAGCAGCAGGCAGCACCGCTCCAGCTCCACAGACCGCCACTAGCTGCTGCCGCAGAGTGTCCACGCCGAGGACCTCGGAGGCCCCCCGCACCATCTCTAACAGCGCATTAAGGTCAGTCATGGCAGCGTGCAGCACCAACGTCCTGGGGCCACAACTTTTCAGCGACGAAAGGGGAGGTAATCAGTACACCCCCCTCTCTTATACCTCCCACAAACCCCCACCCCTTCCCTGCTCCCCTCCAATCCCCCTACAGCTCCCTTCCACCAATCCTATAGACCTTAACTATCCCCTATCCCAGATCAACCAATTAACCCCTTCCTAACCTTGCACCCTCCCGATCGTCATGGGGTCCATTCACCCCTATGGGGCTCACTGCCCTTCTTTACAGAGGATATTGTGTATCTGCAGGTATATTCCTCTTTACAGAGGATATTGTGTATCTGCAGGTATATTCCTTACTTTACAGGGTTTATTGGGTTTCTGCAGGTGGATTTCTCTTACTATAGAGAATATAGTTCTGTGCTTTCAGTAGCGATGGGTCTTTACGGATTCCTGGGGAGGAATGGCTTTCTCTGTCGCTCTCTTATCTATTTCAAGGGGTAAAGAACAACCTAAAGGTTATGGGGTACAGATACAAATGGATGGCTGCTAAACAAAAGTTTGTCAGGTCCGGACCTTTGTGTGAATGATTACCTATGGCTGTCAACCAGAAGTATTAAGTTGAAAATTCCTTCTTGGAAACTTGGGTCCTAGGTTCAATGGTCCATAAAAAGTGATTGCCATTATCAACCCTGTGGTTTTTCGCTTGACCTATCTTGAGTATGTAGTATCTGTGACGCCCTGGGGAAACCAGGTAGTCACACAGTTTAGGCCCCCGCATAACACCGCTCCCACACAGGGTTAAAACAGCCGACTTGAAACCCTAGTCACCCCCTCAGGGAAGGACAGACACACCAGTGGGCGGGACCAGGTGGAAAGGAAATGCTCACCTAGGGGGTCTGGAGAGCCCGGGCGGGAAAACAGTTAAGTCTGTAGATAAGGGTTAGAACCGGAGAACCGTCCCGGAAACCGTGCACAAAGGGGGTACTCGGACCCTGAAGCCAGGACCGTCACCGATGGCCTACCTAATTAACCGATTGAGGGCAGGATTCCAGGTCCTGTCCCAACCTAAGTCCCGAAAAGTAGACAACCACCCACAGAGAGGGATAGGGCATCCGCCAGAGCCCGGTAGATCCCACGGGTCAGCGTCTGATGGGCATGGCTCCCAACCATAGGACCGGGAGCAGACTCCTGCGTTACACACCGGGAAGTCTACACAAGAAAACACAAAAGTGAAGAGGAAAGGGTTAGTGACCATCAGCCCGGGTGTGGGATCAGATATACCCGTCTGCGGCAGCTGGGCACCATCACCTTGGTTTACCAAAAGACTTGTGTGATTGATTCAACAGTGAGTAACTTTCCCGGTCTGACCGGGTGCGCCGGCCCCTGCCGTTATCATCCCCTGCACAGAGACATTGGGCCCCGGGGCATCCATCCCTGCCCACGGAGGGGTTAACATCCAGCTGCCAGCCCATCGCCCCCGGGAGCCCCACAGCAGCAGCGGTGGTGCTACATCTCACCACACACCGTGGGTGGCATCACAGACAGTTTTCAACAACCCCCGTACAAATACTTCCCCCCTTTTTATTCAAAGTGTCCGCGTGACCATTGGGTCCGGTAGAGTCCCTCAAGCCATACCGCAGATCCGGATCCGAGCAGCACGGCTGCTGGCACGGGGGTGGCACACCTCCATAATATGTGTCACTGGTCATTGCTCAATAAATAGGTGGTGTCTTTGGAACGGTCACCCTTATCGCTGTCTCCACTTATTGTTGATTGTAACAGAGTTTCAGGTGACAAGAATCATAGATTCTCGCGTTGTTTGCCGGTCTCTCCAATATTTCGTGCACTGGAATGGTAATGGTCCAAAAGAAAATAAGTGGGTTCCTGCTTTGGAAGTGAACGCCAATAGGTTCATATGATCCTTTCATGCATCTCATTTGGATAAACTCTGTCCTCAGGGTCTGGAGGCCCCTCGGAGGATGAGGGTACTATCATGAGCATGCTAAGTCATGATGTCAGATGTGGAGTCAGGAGTTCTCAGTGTGTAATCGTTCACAGACCTTCTGTAGAGCTCACTTGACTGTTGTCCTGTATATGTATTTTTCCTTCTATGCTGAAGGGGTTAAAGACCCTTTGTCTGCTGGCTGAGAATTATCTTAGCCTTTATTTCAGTTGCTGGTTGTTATTATCTCTCCCTTCCCTTCTGCTATATCTACCTGCCCCTGGCTTCACTCCGTGCTGGATATCGGATCTCTATTCTGGTCAATGTGGAGGAGCTTGTTTCTGTTAAGTAGAGATGTTTGTTCCTTTAGCAGCAGGGCAGCTTCCAATTGGAGAAGATCTTAGAGCCCTGTCATATGTTGCCTTGTCTGTATTCCCTGTTCTATGTCCTATTCTTTTTGCTTACCTTCCCCTTTACTCCCTGGAGAGGGAGGGAGAGAGACATTTAAGTGAGTCATATCCAAGAGCTTAAGTAGGTACAGGACCCAGGCATCTCCACCTTCAGGGGTAATGTTGTACACAGGCATTAGTCTAGGTACTCCTAGCTTGAGAGACAGCTCAGATGACAATGTGACTTCCTCTGCTAGCCTTTGGTCTGAGATGTTACTGGTGTAACCCCTCAGCAACCTCTGCTGCTCCAGGATAGTCTGAGATGTTCCTGGTGTGACCCCCTCCAGGATAACCTCTTCTTCTTTCTGTTCTTACAGAGCATTCTTGTAATGGTTCGGTGGCGGAGGACCCAAGCGGGACAGAAGTCAACTGGGTATATGAGTATTCTAAGGACTCCTGCAGAATTATCCGACAAAAAGTCCCATCGGATGGCGTAACTACCTTCAGCTCTGAGAAGGCTTGTCTGAGCAGCTGCACCCAAGCGTACAGCAAACTGTACCCCAATGGAGGTGAGTGGTCAATGCCAACAGGGGCCAATACATGTAGGATAAGGGTGTGCCTCGCATCAATATGGCACTGAAGTCCAGATCAATATCATTAGCTTTCTATATTCTCTTATTATAATAATCATAATCATAACCTACTGCAGTCATCAGGGCCAGAATACACACTGACATCCAGCACTGCAGTCATCAGGGCCAGAATACACACTGACATCCAGCACTGCAGTTATCAGGGACAGAATACACACTGACACCCAGCACTGCAGTCATCAGGGCCAGAATACACACTGACATCCAGCACTGCAGTCATCTGGACCTCTCTGCACACTGACATCAGCACTGCAGTCATCAGGGCCAGAATACACACTGACATCCAGCACTGCAGTCATCAGGGCCAGAATACACACTGACATCCAGCACTGCAGTCATCTGGACCTCTCTGCACACTGACATCAGCACTGCAGTCATCAGGGCCAGAATACACACTGACATCCAGCACTGCAGTCATCGGGACCTCTCTGCACACTGATATCAGCACTGCAGTCATCAGGACCAGAATACACACTGACATCCAGCACTGCAGTCATCGGGACCTCTCTGCACAGTGACATCTAGCACTGCAGTCATCGGGACCTCTCTGCACAGTGACATCCAGCACTGCAGTCATCGGGACCTCTCTGCAGAGTGACATCCAGCACTGCAGTCATCTGGAACTCTCTGCACACTGACATCCAGCACTGCACTCATCAGGACCTCTCTGCACACTGACATCCAGCACTGCAGTCATCTGGAACTCTCTGCACACTGACATCCAGCACTGCAGTCATTGGGACCTCTCTGCACACTGACATCCAGCACTGCAGTCATCTGGAACTCTCTGCACAGTGACATCCAGCACTGCAGTCATCGGGACCTCTCTGCACACTGACATCCAGCACTGCAGGCATCTGGACCTCTCTGCACACTGATATCAGCACTGCAGTCATCAGGACCAGAATACACACTGACATCCAGCACTGCAGTCATCGGGACCTCTCTACACAGTGACATCCAGCAGTGCAGTCATCGGGACCTCTCTACACAGTGACATCCAGCAGTGCAGTCATCGGGACCTCTCTACACAGTGACATCCAGCACTGCAGTCATCGGGACCTCTCTACACAGTGACATCCAGCAGTGCAGTCATCGGGACCTCTCTACACAGTGACATCCAGCACTGCAGTCATCGGGACCTCTCTGCAGAGTGACATCCAGCACTGCAGTCATCTGGAACTCTCTGCAGAGTGACATCCAGCACTGCAGTCATCTGGAACTCTCTGCACACTGACATCCAGCACTGCACTCATCAGGACCTCTCTGCACACTGACATCCAGCACTGCAGTCATTGGGACCTCTCTGCACACTGACATCCAGCAGTGCAGTCATCTGGAACTCTCTGCACACTGACATCCAGCACTGCACTCATCAGGACCTCTCTGCACACTGACATCCAGCACTGCACTCATCAGGACCTCTCTGCACACTGACATCCAGCACTGCAGTCATCTGGAACTCTCTGCACACTGACATCCAGCACTGCAGTCATCTGGATCTCTCTGCACACTGACATCCAGCACTGCAGTCATTGGGACCTCTCTGCACACTGACATCCAGCACTGCAGTCATCGGGACCTCTCTACACAGTGACATCCAGCACTGCAGTCATCGGGACCTCTCTACACAGTGACATCCAGCACTGCAGTCATCAGGAACTCTCTGCACAGTGACATCCAGCACTGCAGTCATCTGCAACTCTCTGCACAGTGACATCCAGCACTGCAGTCATCTGCAACTCTCTGCACAGTGACATCTAGCACTGCAGTCATTGGGACCTCTCTGCACACTGACATCCAGCACTGCACTCATCAGGACTTGAATACACACTCACATCCTGCACTACAGTCATCAGGGTCAGAATACACACTGACATCCAGCACTGCAGTCATCAGGGCCAGAATACACACTGACATCCAGCACTGCAGTCATCAGGGCCAGAATACACACTGACATCCAGCACTACAGTCATCAGGGCCAGAATACAGAAACAACACAAGTCATAGAGGATGTGTATGAAGGAAAGTATATAAAGGATAGATGTACGGATGGCAGGACGCTGGGCGGCTGCTCCGTCCCGGGGGTCAGCTGCGGTGCTGGACTTTCATGTGTTGCATGGGCTCTGGAGATCCTCTTCTGGAGCCGGGCTCGTCACTGTATTGGGGGTATAGATTGTGCTGGATGATTGATCAGTGAATATGAAAAGCTGAAAACATTGATCTGGACCTCACGGCTGATTTTTTTGGGGTTTTTTTCTGGACTTGTGCAGTTTGCAGGAAAGACGGCTTTTATGGGGGAGGAAAAAGTTTAGTTCACGTGTTTTTATTACTGATGATGTCTATAAGGATCAATACCAACTGATAAACCAATGGCGTGAGACAATGTACTAAAACTCCCAAACTACAGGTGACCAAAAATATAGAGCCCGAACCCAGAGTGGATATAAAAAGCCAACGATCAATGAGATCAAAAAGGGAATAACACAATATAAATAGCGAGGCGCGGACACCATGAAAAACACCAAACTGCAGCATAAGGCAAAGGGGGTGCAGGAGAACAGCGGATGTACACACATGTAGCACCCCTGAGACCCTCAGGGCACTACAGGGAACTGCATCCTCTTGGAGATGCAGGACCTATCCCCTGGGACCTGAAGTACCAGTGCCGATACCACCAAAGCACAACCAAAATCCTAGTTCTCCTCTCCACACCGGGCATAGAGGGTTAACCATGTAAGACCCTGTGCGCACTTACCGTTTTTTCCCGCGGATTTCCCGCGGATTTGCTGCATGTTTTGCTGCAGAAAATGTTCATAACATCTCTGCAGTGAATCACCAGCAAAACCTATCAGAAAAAAAAATGCTGTGCGCACTAGGCGGATTTTGACAGCTGCATGTTTTGCTGTGGGATTCCCGCAGCAAAAACAATTGCATGTCACTTCTTATCCACACGTAGCTGCAGCATTTCACTCCATTGACTGCCATGTAATCGTGAAATCCCGCAGGGAATAACGCAGGCAGCAAATTCTGTGCGGTTCACTGCGTTTTCCTGCGTTATTCCCTCCGGTATTTCGCGGATTACCTGCGGTAATGTTCATCACTGCCTGCGGTTTGCAGGGAAGTGATGTCATTACAGGAAGAGGAAGCGGAGCAGAGTAAACACACACACAGATCACAGACACACACACACAGACATCACAGACACAGACATAGAATACACACACAGATCACACACACACACACAGACACAGACATATAGAATGCACATAGAAATCAAACGTACATATAAAAATAAAAAAACGTGGGCTCCGCCGTGTTTTTACCGTCCAGCTGAGGTAAACACACAGCGGCGGCCCGGTATTCTCAGGCTGGGGAGGGCAAGGGCCATGGTTAATGCCCCCCCCCCTCCCGCAGCCGAGAATATCAGCCCACAGCTGCCCCGGGACTGTTGCATCAATTATGCGGCAGTCCCGGAGTTTCCCGGCTCTTCCTGTTGCAGTGGCAATCAGGGTAATAATGAGTTAATGGCACCGGATCGCCGCAACTAAGTCCAGGCTTAATCATGCAGCGTTTATGAGACAGCTTACATGATTAACCCGTAAGTAAAGAAATAAACACACACCGAAAAATCCTTTATTTTAAATAAAAGACAAAAAAGCCCCCTCTTTCACCCCTTTATTACACCCCCCAACACACAGCTCCGGCGTAATCCACCGAGGTCTCACGACGCTTGCATCCAGCCGCGACTGACACACTGTACTGAATGCAGCCTTACAACGAGACTGCAGAGAGGTAATTACAGGTCATTTCTCACGGCCGGTAATGTGAACACACCACCGCTCGGGAGAACTGCAGTGTGTCGATTGTTGATTGATCTGTCCTCTATCTATCTCTCCCTCTATCTATTCTTCTATCTGTTTATTTATCTATCTATCTACTATCTATCTCAGAAGGAAATTACTTTTTTTTTTTTTTATTCAATGTGCTTTATTGCATTGAATGCATTAAAACACATGTACCAACCAGCGGCAATACCGTGGTAAAACCGCGGCAAACCGCATGCGGTTTTCGGGTGCGGTTTGCCGCAGTTTTTTTACCGTGGGTGCGGTAATCTTTCAGACCCTGCGGAATTTTCATAAGAAAATTCCGTTTTCCAGTGCGCACAGAGTCTAAGGCGATGGTCGCCATGGGAACGAGTCCCTGGGTATAGCCAGCCTGGTGGGAGGGGTCAGCAGTCAGTAGAGAGTCTAGAGAGCGTGGCACACAGGAGAGGTGTGCGGACATGCTTGAGCTGGAGAGAGGTCGCCAGGTCGGGTACCAAGATACCGCTGGGACCGGAGCACGCACAGGGCCCTAGATCAGGCGCCAGTTATACACGGCTTGATAAATACCTGTCCGGTGAGGACACCTTCACGGACTTCACCAAACCAAATAATTTGGGGGCATCAGCAGTAAAGTAGGATCGGGGTTCAGACACTTACCTCCCTGCAGGGTCCACACTGCCCGCTGTACGGAGAAGGAGACTGTACCCCAAAAAGGACAGTCGGGCCCCAAACGCTCCACGCTACGGGGACCCAACCAACGGAGCGTGCCGGGGACACCCCTTATATACAGCTCCTCCCCCGATTATGACATCACTGATATAATGACGTGATCAGACATGAGGCCACACCCCCTATATAAAGCTCCTCCCCGATTATGACATCACTGATATAATGACGTGATCAGACATGAGGCCACACCCCTTATATAAAGCTCCTCCCCGATTATGACATCACTGATATAATGACGTGATCAGACATGAGGTCACACCCCTTATATAAAGCTCCTCCCCCGGTTATGACATCACTGATATGATGTGATCAGCCAAGAGGCCACACCCCTTATATATAGTCCCGCCCCAGTGATGACATCACTGATATAATGACGTGATCAGACATGAGGCCACACCCCTTATATAAAGCTCCTCTCCGGTTATGACATCCCTGATATAATGACGTGATCAGACATGAGGACACACTCCTTATATACAGTCCCGCCCCCAGTGGTGACATCCCTGATATAATGACGTGATCACACATGAGGCCACACTCCTTATATACAGTCCCGCCCCCAGTGGTGACATCACTGATATAATGACGTGATCACACATGAGGCCACACCCCTTTATATACAGTCCCATCCCCCAGTGGTGACATCACTGATATAATGACGTGATCAGACATGAGGCCACACCCCTTATATAAAGCTCCTCTCCGGTTATGACATCCCTGATATAATGACGTGATCAGACATGAGGACACACTCCTTATATACAGCCCCTCCCCCAGTGGTGACATCCCTGATATAATGACGTGATCACACATGAGGCCACACCCCTTATATAAAGCTCCTCCCCGGTTATGACATCACTGATATGATGTGATCAGCCAAGAGGCCACACCCCTTATATATAGTCCCGCCCCAGTGGTGACATCACTGATATAATGACGTGATCAGACATGAGGACACACTCCTTATATACAGCCCCTCCCCCAGTGGTGACATCACTGATATAATGACGTGATCAGACATGAGGCCACACCCCTTATATACAGTCCCGCCCCCAGTGGTGACATCACTGATATAATGACGTGATCACACATGAGGCCACACTCCTTATATACAGTCCCGCCCCCAGTGGTGACATCCCTGATATAATGACGTGATCACACATGAGGCCACACCCCTTATATACAGTCCCGCCCCCAGTGGTGACATCACTGATATAATGACGTGATCAGACATGAGGCCACACTCCTTATATACAGTCCCTCCCCCAGTGGTGACATCCCTGATATAATGACGTGATCACACATGAGGCCACACCCCTTTATGACTGATGACATGAACAAGCTCACAACCCGTACCCATGTGTCCCGGCGCAGAAATAACAACTACAACTTCATAACCTTTAGTGGACGGGGTCGGCCACAGCTTTATTTTAACCTTAAACTTGTTTTAACCAACTTCCACTCAAAACGTGAGTGACATCTCTCTTTGAACCGAAACGGTTGCCCCTCCAGCTCCTGGAGGGCATGTGCGTCCTCGGTCCCTTAACTGTTGAAAATACCGCCTGCTGTGACTTGTATCATAATCGTTAGCAAATTGAAACCACAAACAGGGAGGGTGGGTGGGGAGCTCTCGTCAGCCGATGCCGGAAGAGGAAGAAAACGGGGGTGGGGGAACCTATAAGCCCAAGGGCTAAACCATAAACCCACCAACTATAGGGTGAGCACCATGCAAGGGAGGGGGAGGAGCCCAAGCCCTAACCAGCCCATTAACACCAGGGCGCCCCCTGCCACATTCCACAATCCCTCCTCTTTTTTTTTTTTTTTTTTAAACAAACTTTAATCATGTGCCCCTTGGTACAAAACAGCTGCCGGACACCGCTCCATTCCTTCTCCTCCAACCTAGGCCCTCAGTCAGGGACTACTTGCCCATAAAGGGCTCGTACTCCATCAGACTGATGACATGAACAAGCTCACAACCCGTACCCATGTGTCCCGGCGCAGAAATAACAACTACAACTTCATAACCTTTAGTGGACGGGGTCGGCCACAGCTTTATTTTAACCTTAAACTTGTTTTAACCAACTTCCACTCAAAACGTGAGTGACATCTCTCTTTGAACCGAAACGGTTGCCCCTCCAGCTCCTGGAGGGCATGTGCGTCCTCGGTCCCTTAACTGTTGAAAATACCGCCATGAAGGGGCTTGTGTACCCCTACACCAAGCCCCGACCGCCACGTAACAACAACAGCGCCTGCTCGACCCCGTCCTGAAGGCCTGACAAAAATATGTCCAAACCTATCTCATTTAGGTGGACACCATCCGTTCCCATTAACCGCCGATTATCCCCTTCCAGTTGCCTATGACGGATCACCACCCCAGACTTGGACCGCACAAAACGTGATAGACGACAATTAATCGTGCGGCGAGACCGCTCTATTGCCTCCGCATCCCTTGCACCCTGCCATACGACCCTGGGAATCAACTCCGACCAAACTAAAATGACCTCGCTGAAAAAACTGATGATTCTCTCAAGATCCGCCCGCATTAAGGTCATCAATTCAGCCAACTTGAGAAAACAGAGGTCATTACCGCCAGCATGAATTACTAAAATGGTCGGTGGCCGTGCAATCCTGCTGATTTCCATTGCCTCTAGCAACACCTGGTTCCATACCAGCCCACGGATCCCTCTCCAATACACATCGATGTCCCGTAGCCCGAGCTCTTTTCCACCGGGTCTGCACGCCGCTCTTTGTGAGGCCCAAAATATGATGAATGGCCAATCAGCCACACGTTCGGGCGACGGTGACCTGTAGAAGAAAAACCATTAGATCAAAAGTTCCGGACGAACATAACTATTTACACAGTCCGATTTCCACCTGCCAATCTGCTTCACTTTACCTATCGACAACCCTGCTCTGGACGCTTCTGTCGCTGCTCCAATTCTGAATGAATGAGTCCCGAAATCTCCTGGTGGAACCCCAACAACCGCTAAACATTTCCGCAAAACCGAAATGAATTGAAAACGCGTTAAAGGGGACCCATCAATATGGGATAAAAAGACCTGACCCTCAGTTCGACATGCTAAATATTCCGTGATTATTCTCAGTGGGCACGTATGCCCCTGTACTGGTTGCAAACTACCCAAGAACCCAGGCCTCCTTGGTCTGTCTTCGAACGCCGAATTCTCATCTGAACCGTGCCATTGCTTAAAACTACGTCATTGTGCAAAAGGCCACCAGGACGCAATTTTGAGACTGATACCAACTCCCCTATCCGCAGCGCGCCAAAAAAGGCTAAACAAAAAGCCGCACTAAAAAGCGACACTTCAAAAGGGTCCGTGCACACAGATCCCAAAGCCCCGATCAATTGACCCATCAGCTCATACGACACCGGCCGTCGATTCTCATTCCGCACATGCTGCTTCCTCCAACCCTTTAGTGCCTGCTGCACGAGAAAGATCTTTGTTACATCCGTCATTCCCCTCGGCCGTAGGTGAAAGCTAATACCCGACACCTTTTTAACCGCCGACGAGTATGGAACACCTTTTTCCCGGAGATGAAGCAAAAAACCCACCACAAGCTCGCGGAGCCGAGCCGGGGGGAGGACCTCGGGGTTCTCCCCCGCCATGACACACCACTCCCTCCACGCCTTACCATACGAGTTCCAGGTGGATTCTGCAACTGACGCTCTGACCAGGGACATCATTCCTTCGTTACCAAGTCCCACACCAACTGGGGGCAGGGTTTGCCCACACTGCATGCTTCCGGCATCAAACTGTGGAACTCCTGCCATTTGAAACGAGAAAGAGCATCAGCGCATTGGTTTTGAACACCTGGTATATGCCTAGAACGAAAAAACACGTTGTGTTGAAGGCAGCGAAGAACCAAATGACGTAACAAAGACAAAACCGGCAAGGAGCTGGATGACAAACTGTTCAGCATTTGGACGACTGACATATTATCAGACCAAAAACATACCCTCTTGTTGCTCAGCTCAAAGCCCCACAGTTCTATGGCCACCACAATTGGAAAAAGTTCAAGGAAGGCAAGGTTTCTACACAGCTCACCTTGCAACCACTCGGGGGGCCATCGAGCAGCACACCATTCCTTACCCAAAATGGCGCCAAACCCAGTGGAACCTGCTGCATCCGTAAATAATGCCAATTCCTTGTTAGATACTTCCTCCGCCTGCCAGCACGTACGGCCGTTGTAGCTCTCCAGAAAAACCCGCCATATCTCCAAATCCTCCTTCATTGCTCTAGTAACCCGAATCCGGTGCTCAGGCCTGGACACCCCTCTCGTTGCCAATGACAACCGCCGAGAAAACACTCTGCCCATAGGCATGACACGACACGCAAACACCAACATGCCTAACAGTGACTGCATTTGTTTCAAGGTGACCTTGGAAACCGCCAAAAAACCCTTGACCAAACCCAGCAATTTACTGATCTTATCGGGTGGAAGGCGAAAAACCATTTGAACAGAGTCCAGCTCGATGCCCAGAAAGGTTAGGCACCGAGCTGGACCCACGGTCTTTTCTGATGACAAGGGAACTCCAAAGCGTTGCATTAGGGAGCAAAAAGAATTCAAAAGATAACTGCACCTGGAACTGTCCTGTGCAACAAAAAGAAAATCGTCCAGGTAGTGAATGATTGCTCTAGATCCCGCTTCATAGCGAGCAGCCCACTCCAGAAAAGTGCTAAACAACTCGAAATAAAAACAAGAAATGGAGCAACCCATCGGCAAACATGTATCGTAATAGAATGCATCACCAAAATGACAGCCCAGTAGGTGATAACAGTCAGGGTGGACCGGGAGAAGCCGGAACGCTGATTCAACGTCAGATTTTGCCATGTAAGCACCTTCCCCCGCTTCCCTAAGGAGGGCAACTGCTCTATCAAACGATACATATGATACCGAGACTTCATCCTTAGCTATCCCATCATTCACCGAAGAACCCCTCGGGAATGACAAGTGGTGGATAAGGCGGTACGTGTTCGGCTCCTTTTTAGGTACCACACCTATGGGTGACACTCTCAAGTTTGAAAAAGGAGGGGAACTGAACGGTCCCATTAACCTACCCAAAGCGACTTCTTTTGCAATCTTATCTGCTACCACCTGGGGGTATTGAACAGCAGACTTCAGGTTCCTTGAAAACATCGGACAGCTAGAGAATACGAACGGAATAAAGAAACCGTAAGTAAATCCTACTCGTAGGCATGCCGCTGCGGACTTATTGGGGTATTGGTCTAACCATGGCCCCATCTCTTCCACTTTCACCGGGGTCTTTTCCTTCAACTGCACCTGCCGGGCGGACTTGTCTGCCAGGTTTTGTACACTTTGTCGCGGCATGCTGCCCGCCACAAGAGGAACACTCGTGCCTGTATTTACACAGGCCAAAGAAACGGCAGTGGCCCTCGTTAAACAGCCAGCATGCCCCCGGTCTACGCACGGCCGCTCCCCCTTGACCGTGGGATGCTGGGGGGGCGGCCGCCGGCTGAAAAGGCCTCTGTGACATCATTAAACGCAGCCACACATCTGTTGCTTTTACTCCCCAACCTATCTCAGGCTGCAAGGCGAGGCGTCTGCGAAATTCCTCGTCATAGCGGTGCCAGGCTGTACCGCCGTGAGATTTGTAAGCGTTATAAATCAAATCCATATACGCAAAAAGCTCGGAACAGCGCTCTGGGTGTTTTTGACCCATTACGTGACCCAGCACCGAGAATGCCTGCAACCAATTACCCATTGTTCTGGCTACTTTTGGTTTTCTGTCAATCCACCTGTCCGTGTTTGGTCTCCGCTCTCTGTCAATCGTGTGTTGATCAACAGACACCAGAGACCAAATATCTATATATTGGTTCGTCCATATTTTAGCTTTAGTGTCATCCTCCAAATGTGAACCTAAAGGACTTATTCCACAGAAAAAAGCTTCTTTATGAACTGAAGCCCGGGTTAAACTCTCTGACTGTGAAACCAAAGGGGCAGAGGGAGGGGGGTCACTGGGGGCTAACCTTGCTAACAGCGCTTTCACCGCTGATGCTAAACTATCCTCACTATCCCCCGTACCCCAAGCCCCAGCATAGTTAAACTCACCATCTCTAGACGCTGGAACCGGCGTGGGCCCATGCAGGGAAAGCGGCACCGCGCTGGCTTGTGATGCCTCGCGGAACGGCCCACTGGCCGACATCGACGACCTGTGTCTTCCTTTCCGCACCGACCCTGCGGAGCTAGCGGAGCTGCTTGAAGGCGACCTCCACCTCGACGAACGTGAGCGACGGGACCTGCTGCTTCCTCTTGATGATCTAGATCTGTGACTGCTGCAGCGCCTGCAGTTTGACGCCGGTGTCCTGTCCCGAGCCGTGGCGCGAGAGCGAGACCTGGAGCGATCCCTCCTGCGGTACCTCCGCTCCCCTGCACCTTGAACCGGAGACCCCGTGCCTGGGGCTGCTCTGCTGTAAAACTCGGCCGATGGGGGGGGTGGAGTAGTTATCACTGCGGACCCCTGCTGTACAGTTTCTTGCTCCTGTGTGGGAGGAAGGGTTAATGTTTCCTTTGCAGAAGAGGTTGCCTGTGCTGAATTTCCCATAGTAATGTGCTGAACAGTGACTGAGCCCAATGCCAGCACTGCAGCTGTTTGTGCCTCCTCCATGCTATGTGTGGCCCGTGAGCTAATGATACTGTCAGTGTTACAAGCCAGGGCTGCAGCAGCACACGTGTATGGGATAGACTGCACAGGGGGCGGGATTCCGGGGGGCGTGGCCACGACGCAAGAAGCAGAGGAAGCCCGAGGCTGTCTCACACTTCCCCCATTACCTCGCCGCCTGTCAGGGAAACTGGGACTCAAACGCTGAGGGGGACGTGTCCTCCTTGCCGAACGCCTGCCCCTCTCTACCAAAGTCTGCTGTATATTAGAAGCAGGCGCGCCGCTCACCTCACCACCTATGATATTCAGGAGGTGCTCCCTGAAGTGCGGGTCGCCGGACTGGAGGCGTGCAGCCAGCACCGCCAAAAGCTCCCTGTCAGCCATCACTGGAGAGAGGTAACGACACGCGCTGAGCTCTCGTCAGCCGATGCCGGAAGAGGAAGAAAACGGGGGTGGGGGAACCTATAAGCCCAAGGGCTAAACCATAAACCCACCAACTATAGGGTGAGCACCATGCAAGGGAGGGGGAGGAGCCCAAGCCCTAACCAGCCCATTAACACCAGGGCGCCCCCTGCCACATTCCACAATCCCTCCTCTTTTTTTTTTTTTTTTTTTAAACAAACTTTAATCATGTGCCCCTTGGTACAAAACAGCTGCCGGACACCGCTCCATTCCTTCTCCTCCAACCTAGGCCCTCAGTCAGGGACTACTTGCCCATAAAGGGCTCGTACTCCATCAATACAGCTCCACCCCAGTGGGGACATCACTGATATAATGACGTGATCAGACATGAGGCCACACCCCTTATATACAGTCCCGCCCCCAGTGGTGACATCCCTGATATAATGACGTGATCACACATGAGGCCACACCCCTTTATATACAGCTCCACCCCAGTGGGGACATCACTGATATAATGACGTGATCACACATGAGGCCACACTCCTTATATACAGCCCCTCCCCCAGTGGGGACATCACTGATATAATGACGTGATCAGACATGAGGCCACACCCCTTATATACAGTCCCGCCCCCAGTGGTGACATCCCTGATATAATGACGTGATCACACATGAGGCCACACCCCTTTATATACAGCTCCACCCCAGTGGGGACATCACTGATATAATGACGTGATCAGACATGAGGACACACCCCTTATATACAGTCCCTCCCCCAGTGGTGACATCACTGATATAATGACGTGATCACACATGAGGACACACCCCTTATATACAGTCCCGCCCCCAGTGGTGACATCACTGATATAATGACGTGATCACACATGAGACCACACCCCTTATATACAGTCCCGCCCCCAGTGGTGACATCACTGATATAATGACGTGATCACACATGAGGCCACACTCCTTATATACAGTCCCGCCCCCAGTGGTGACATCACTGATATAATGACGTGATCACACATGAGGCCACACTCCTTATATACAGCCCCTCCCCCAGTGGTGACATCACTGATATAATGACGTGATCACACATGAGGCCACACTCCTTATATACAGTCCCGCCCCCAGTGGTGACATCACTGATATAATGACGTGATCACACATGAGGACACACCCCTTATATACAGTCCCGCCCCCAGTGGTGACATCACTGATATAATGACGTGATCACACATGAGGACACACCCCTTATATACAGTCCCGCCCCCAGTGGTGACATCACTGATATAATGACGTAATCACACATGAGGCCACACCCCTTATATGCAGCCCCTCCCCCAGTGGTGACATCACTGATATAATGACGTGATCACACATGAGGACACACCCCTTATATACAGTCCCGCCCCAGTGGTGACATCACTGATATAATGACGTGATCACACATGAGGACACACCCCTTATATACAGTCCCGCCCCCAGTGGTGACATCACTGATATAATGACGTGATCACACATGAGGCCACACTCCTTATATACAGTCCCGCCCCCAGTGGTGACATCACTGATATAATGACGTGATCACACATGAGGCCACACCCCTTATATACAGTCCCGCCCCCAGTGGTGACATCACTGATATAATGACGTGATCACACATGAGGCCACACTCCTTATATACAGTCCCGCCCCCAGTGGTGACATCACTGATATAATGACGTGATCACACATGAGGCCACACCCCTTATATACAGCCCCTCCCCCAGTGGTGACATCACTGATATAATGACGTGATCACACATGAGGCCACACCCCTTATATACAGCCCCTCCCCCAGTGGTGACATCACTGATATAATGACGTGATCACACATGAGGCCACACCCCTTATATACAGCCCCTCCCCCAGTGGTGACATCACTGATATAATGACGTGATCACACATGAGGACACACCCCTTATATACAGTCCCGCCCCCAGTGGTGACATCACTGATATAATGACGTGATCACACATGAGGCCACACTCCTTATATACAGTCCCGCCCCCAGTGGTGACATCACTGATATAATGACGTGATCACACATGAGGCCACACTCCTTATATACAGCTCCACCCCAGTGGTGACATCACTGATATAATGACGTGATCAGACATGAGGCCACACCCCTTATATACAGTCCCGCCCCAGTGGTGACATCACTGATATAATGACGTGATCACACATGAGGCCACACTCCTTATATACAGCCCCGCCCCCAGTGGTGACATCACTGATATAATGACGTGATCACACATGAGGCCACACTCCTTATATACAGTCCCGCCCCCAGTGGGGACATCACTGATATAATGACGTGATCACACATGAGGACACACCCCTTATATACAGCCCCGCCCCCAGTGGTGACATCACTGATATAATGACGTGATCACACATGAGGCCACACTCCTTATATACAGCCCCGCCCCCAGTGGTGACATCACTGATATAATGACGTGATCACACATGAGGCCACACTCCTTATATACAGTCCCGCCCCCAGTGGTGACATCACTGATATAATGACGTGATCACACATGAGGACACACCCCTTATATACAGCCCCGCCCCCAGTGGTGACATCACTGATATAATGACGTGATCACACATGAGGCCACACTCCTTATATACAGCCCCGCCCCCAGTGGTGACATCACTGATATAATGACGTGATCACACATGAGGCCACACTCCTTATATACAGTCCCTCCCCAGTGGTGACATCACTGATATAATGACGTGATCACACATGAGGCCACACCCCTTATATACAGTCCCTCCCCAGTGGTGACATCACTGATATAATGACGTGATCAGACATGAGACCACACCCCTTATATACAGCCCCTCCCCCAGTGGTGACATCACTGATATAATGACGTGATCACACATGAGGCCACACTCCTTATATACAGCCCCTCCCCCAGTGGTGACATCACTGATATAATGACGTGATCAGACATGAGGACACACCCCTTATATACAGTCCCGCCCCCAGTGGTGACATCACTGATATAATGACGTGATCACACATGAGGACACACCCCTTATATACAGCCCCGCCCCCAGTGGTGACATCACTGATATAATGACGTGATCACACATGAGGCCACACCCCTTATATACAGTCCCGCCCCCAGTGGGGACATCACTGATATAATGACGTGATCACACATGAGGCCACACTCCTTATATACAGTCCCGCCCCCAGTGGTGACATCACTGATATAATGACGTGATCACACATGAGGACACACCCCTTATATACAGTCCCGCCCCCAGTGGTGACATCACTGATATAATGACGTGATCACACATGAGGCCACACTCCTTATATACAGTCCCGCCCCCGGAGATGACATCACTGATATAATGATGTGATCAGACATGAGGCCACACCCCTTATATACAGCTCCGCCCCAGTGGGGACATCACTGATATAATGACGTGATCACACATGAGGACACACCCCTTATATACAGCCCCGCCCCCAGTGGTGACATCACTGATATAATGACGTGATCAGACATGAGGCCACACTCCTTATATACAGCCCCGCCCCCAGTGGTGACATCACTGATATAATGACGTGATCACACATGAGGCCACACCCCTTATATACAGCCCCTCCCCCAGTGGTGACATCACTGATATAATGACGTGATCACACATGAGACCACACTCCTTATATACAGCCCCGCCCCGGTGGTGACATCACTGATATAATGACGTGATCAGACATGAGGCCACACTCCTTATATACAGCCCCTCCCCCAGTGGTGACATCACTGATATAATGACGTGATCACACATGAGGACACACTCCTTATATACAGTCCCTCCCCCAGTGGGGACATCACTGATATAATGACGTGATCACACATGAGGACACACTCCTTATATACAGTCCCGCCCCCAGTGGGGACATCACTGATATAATGACGTGATCAGACATGAGGCCACACTCCTTATATACAGCCCCGCCCCCAGTGGTGACATCCCTGATATAATGACGTGATCACACATGAGGCCACACCCCTTATATACAGTCCCGCCCCCAGTGGTGACATCACTGATATAATGACGTGATCACACATGAGGACACACCCCTTATATACAGTCCCGCCCCCAGTGGTGACATCACTGATATAATGACGTGATCACACATGAGGCCACACCCCTTATATACAGTCCCATCCCCAGTGGTGACATCACTGATATAATGACGTGATCAGACATGAGGCCACACCCCTTATATACAGTCCCGCCCCCAGTGGTGACATCACTGATATAATGACGTGATCACACATGAGGACACACCCCTTATATACAGTCCCGCCCCCAGTGGTGACATCACTGATATAATGACGTGATCACACATGAGGCCACACCCCTTATATACAGTCCCGCCCCCAGTGGTGACATCACTGATATAATGACGTGATCAGACATGAGGCCACACCCCTTATATACAGTCCCGCCCCCAGTGGTGACATCACTGATATAATGACGTGATCAGACATGAGGCCACACCCCTTATATACAGTCCCGCCCCCAGTGGTGACATCACTGATATAATGACGTGATCACACATGAGGCCACACTCCTTATATACAGTCCCGCCCCCAGTGGGGACATCACTGATATAATGACGTGATCAGACATGAGGCCACACCCCTTATATACAGTCCCGCCCCCAGTGGTGACATCACTGATATAATGACGTGATCACACATGAGGCCACACCCCTTATATACAGCCCCTCCCCCAGTGGTGACATCACTGATATAATGACGTGATCACACATGAGGCCACACTCCTTATATACAGCCCCTCCCCCAGTGGTGACATCACTGATATAATGACGTGATCACACATGAGGCCACACCCCTTATATACAGTCCCGCCCCCAGTGGTGACATCACTGATATAATGACGTGATCACACATGAGGACACACCCCTTATATACAGCCCCTCCCCCAGTGGTGACATCACTGATATAATGACGTGATCACACATGAGGACACACCCCTTATATACAGCCCCGCCCCAGTGGGGACATCACTGATATAATGACGTGATCAGACATGAGACCACACCCCTTATATACAGTCCCGCCCCCAGTGGTGACATCACTGATATAATGACGTGATCACACATGAGGCCACACCCCTTATATACAGCCCCTCCCCCAGTGGTGACATCACTGATATAATGACGTGATCATACATGAGGCCACACTCCTTATATACAGTCCCTCCCCCAGTGGTGACATCACTGATATAATGACGTGATCAGACATGAGGACACACCCCTTATATACAGTCCCTCCCCCAGTGGTGACATCACTGATATAATGACGTGATCACACATGAGGCCACACTCCTTATATACAGCTCCTCCCCCAGTGGTGACATCACTGATATAATGACGTGATCAGACATGAGGCCACACTCCTTATATACAGTCCCGCCCCCAGTGGTGACATCACTGATATAATGACGTGATCACACATGAGGCCACACTCCTTATATACAGCCCCTCCCCCAGTGGTGACATCACTGATATAATGACGTGATCAGACATGAGGCCACACTCCTTATATACAGTCCCGCCCCCAGTGGTGACATCACTGATATAATGACGTGATCAGACATGAGGCCACACTCCTTATATACAGTCCCGCCCCCAGTGGTGACATCACTGATATAATGACGTGATCACACATGAGGACACACCCCTTATATACAGTCCCTCCCCCAGTGGTGACATCCCTGATATAATGACGTGATCAGACATGAGGCCACACCCCTTATATACAGTCCCGCCCCCAGTGGTGACATCACTGATATAATGACGTGATCACATATGAGGCCACACTCCTTATATACAGTCCCGCCCCCAGTGGTGACATCCCTGATATAATGACGTGATCACACATGAGGACACACCCCTTATATACAGTCCCTCCCCCAGTGGTGACATCCCTGATATAATGACGTGATCAGACATGAGGCCACACTCCTTATATACAGCCCCGCCCCAGTGGTGACATCACTGATATAATGACGTGATCACACATGAGGCCACACTCCTTATATACAGTCCCGCCCCCAGTGGTGACATCACTGATATAATGACGTGATCACACATGAGGCCACACCCCTTATATACAGCCCCTCCCCCAGTGGTGACATCACTGATATAATGACGTGATCACACATGAGGACACACCCCTTATATACAGTCCCGCCCCAGTGGTGACATCACTGATATAATGACGTGATCAGACATGAGGCCACACCCCTTATATACAGCCCCTCCCCCAGTGGTGACATCACTGATATAATGACGTGATCACACATGAGGACACACCCCTTATATACAGTCCCGCCCCAGTGGTGACATCACTGATATAATGACGTGATCAGACATGAGGCCACACTCCTTATATACAGCTCCTCCCCCAGTGGTGACATCACTGATATAATGACGTGATCACACATGAGGCCACACTCCTTATATACAGTCCCGCCCCCAGTGGTGACATCACTGATATAATGACGTGATCAGACATGAGGCCACACCCCTTATATACAGCCCCTCCCCCAGTGGTGACATCACTGATATAATGACGTGATCACACATGAGGCCACACTCCTTATATACAGCCCCTCCCCCAGTGGGGACATCACTGATATAATGACGTGATCACACATGAGGCCACACTCCTTATATACAGTCCCGCCCCCAGTGGTGACATCACTGATATAATGACGTGATCAGACATGAGGCCACACTCCTTATATACAGCCCCGCCCCCAGTGGTGACATCACTGATATAATGATGTGATCACACATGAGACCACACCCCTTATATACAGCCCCTCCCCCAGTGGTGACATCACTGATATAATGACGTGATCACACATGAGGCCACACTCCTTATATACAGTCCCGCCCCCAGTGGTGACATCACTGATATAATGACGTGATCACACATGAGGCCACACTCCTTATATACAGCCCCGCCCCCAGTGGTGACATCACTGATATAATGACGTGATCACACATGAGGACACACCCCTTATATACAGCCCCGCCCCCAGTGGTGACATCACTGATATAATGATGTGATCACACATGAGGCCACACTCCTTATATACAGCCCCTCCCCCAGTGGTGACATCACTGATATAATGACGTGATCACACATGAGGACACACCCCTTATATACAGCCCCTCCCCCAGTGGTGACATCACTGATATAATGACGTGATCACACATGAGGACACACCCCTTATATACAGCCCCTCCCCAGTGGTGACATCACTGATATAATGACGTGATCACACATGAGGACACACCCCTTATATACAGCCCCTCCCCCAGTGGTGACATCACTGATATAATGACGTGATCACACATGAGGACACACCCCTTATATACAGTCCCGCCCCCAGTGGTGACATCACTGATATAATGACGTGATCAGACATGAGGCCACACCCCTTATATACAGCCCCTCCCCCAGTGGTGACATCACTGATATAATGACGTGATCACACATGAGGCCACACTCCTTATATACAGCTCCTCCCCCAGTGGTGACATCACTGATATAATGACGTGATCACACATGAGGCCACACCCCTTATATACAGCCCCGCTCCAGTGGTGACATCACTGATATAATGACGTGATCAGACATGAGGCCACACCCCTTATATACAGCTCCTCCCCCAGTGGTGACATCACTGATATAATGACGTGATCACACATGAGGCCACACCCCTTATATACAGCCCCTCCCCCAGTGGTGACATCACTGATATAATGACGTGATCACACATGAGGCCACACCCCTTATATACAGCCCCTCCCCCAGTGGTGACATCACTGATATAATGACGTGATCACACATGAGGACACACCCCTTATATACAGCCCCGCCCCAGTGGTGACATCACTGATATAATGACGTGATCAGACATGAGGACACACCCCTTATATACAGCCCCTCCCCCAGTGGTGACATCACTGATATAATGACGTGATCAGACATGAGGCCACACCCCTTATATACAGCTCCTCCCCCAGTGGTGACATCACTGATATAATGACGTGATCACACATGAGGCCACACCCCTTATATACAGCCCCTCCCCCAGTGGTGACATCACTGATATAATGACGTGATCACACATGAGGACACACCCCTTATATACAGTCCCTCCCCCAGTGGTGACATCACTGATATAATGACGTGATCACACATGAGGCCACACCCCTTATATACAGCCCCGCCCCAGTGGGGACATCACTGATATAATGACGTGATCACACATGAGGCCACACCCCTTATATACAGCCCCGCCCCCAGTGGTGACATCACTGATATAATGACGTGATCAGACATGAGGCCACACTCCTTATACACAGTCCCTCCCCCAGTGGTGACATCACTGATATAATGACGTGATCACACATGAGGACACACCCCTTATATACAGCCCCTCCCCCAGTGGTGACATCACTGATATAATGACGTGATCACACATGAGGCCACACTCCTTATATACAGCCCCTCCCCCAGTGGTGACATCCCTGATATAATGACGTGATCACACATGAGGCCACACCCCTTATATACAGTCCCGCCCCCAGTGGTGACATCACTGATATAATGACGTGATCACACATGAGGCCACACCCCTTATATACAGTCCCTCCCCCAGTGGTGACATCACTGATATAATGACGTGATCAGACATGAGGCCACACCCCTTATATACAGTCCCTCCCCCAGTGGTGACATCACTGATATAATGACGTGATCAGACATGAGGACACACCCCTTATATACAGCCCCTCCCCCAGTGGTGACATCACTGATATAATGACGTGATCACACATGAGGACACACCCCTTATATACAGCCCCTCCCCCAGTGGTGACATCACTGATATAATGACGTGATCAGACATGAGGCCACACTCCTTATATACAGTCCCGCCCCAGTGGTGACATCACTGATATAATGACGTGATCACACATGAGGCCACACTCCTTATATACAGCCCCTCCCCCAGTGGGGACATCACTGATATAATGACGTGATCACACATGAGGCCACACTCCTTATATGCAGCCCCTCCCCCAGTGGTGACATCACTGATATAATGGCGTGATCACACATGAGGCCAAACCCCTTATATACAGTCCCTCCCCCAGTGGGGACATCACTGATATAATGATGTGATCACACATGAGGCCACACTCCTTATATACAGTCCCGCCCCCAGTGGTGACATCACTGATATAATGACGTGATCACACATGAGGACACACCCCTTATATACAGCCCCTCCCCCAGTGGTGACATCACTGATATAATGACGTGATCACACATGAGGACACACCCCTTATATACAGTCCCGCCCCCAGTGGTGACATCACTGATATAATGACGTGATCAGACATGAGGCCACACCCCTTATATACAGCCCCTCCCCCAGTGGTGACATCCCTGATATAATGACGTGATCACACATGAGGCCACACTCCTTATATACAGTCCCTCCCCCAGTGGTGACATCACTGATATAATGACGTGATCACACATGAGGACACACCCCTTATATACAGTCCCGCCCCCAGTGGTGACATCCCTGATATAATGACGTGATCACACATGAGGACACACCCCTTATATACAGCCCCGCCCCCAGTGGTGACATCACTGATATAATGACGTGATCACACATGAGACCACACCCCTTATATACAGTCCCTCCCCCAGTGGTGACATCACTGATATAATGACGTGATCACACATGAGGACACACCCCTTATATACAGTCCCTCCCCCAGTGGGGACATCACTGATATAATGACGTGATCACACATGAGGCCACACTCCTTATATACAGTCCCGCCCCCAGTGGTGACATCACTGATATAATGACGTGATCACACATGAGGCCACACCCCTTATATACAGCCCCTCCCCCAGTGGTGACATCACTGATATAATGACGTGATCACACATGAGGCCACACTCCTTATATGCAGCCCCGCCCCCAGTGGTGACATCACTGATATAATGACGTGATCAGACATGAGGCCACACCCCTTATATACAGTCCCGCCCCCAGTGGTGACATCACTGATATAATGACGTGATCACACATGAGGCCACACCCCTTATATACAGCCCCTCCCCCAGTGGGGACATCACTGATATAATGATGTGATCAGACATGAGGCCACACCCCTTATATACAGCCCCTCCCCCAGTGGGGACATCACTGATATAATGATGTGATCAGACATGAGGCCACACCCCTTATATACAGCCCCGCCCCCAGTGGGGACATCACTGATATAATGACGTGATCACACATGAGGCCACACCCCTTATATACAGCCCCTCCCCCAGTGGTGACATCACTGATATAATGACGTGATCAGACATGAGGCCACACCCCTTATATACAGTCCCGCCCCCAGTGGTGACATCACTGATATAATGACGTGATCACACATGAGGCCACACCCCTTATATACAGCCCCTCCCCCAGTGGGGACATCACTGATATAATGATGTGATCAGACATGAGGCCACACCCCTTATATACAGCCCCTCCCCCAGTGGGGACATCACTGATATAATGATGTGATCAGACATGAGGCCACACCCCTTATATACAGCCCCGCCCCCAGTGGGGACATCACTGATATAATGACGTGATCACACATGAGGACACACCCCTTATATACAGTCCCGCCCCCAGTGGTGACATCACTGATATAATGACGTGATCACACATGAGGCCACACCCCTTATATACAGCCCCTCCCCCAGTGGGGACATCACTGATATAATGACGTGATCAGACATGAGGACACACCCCTTATATACAGCCCCTCCCCCAGTGGTGACATCACTGATATAATGACGTGATCACACATGAGGACACACTCCTTATATACAGTCCCGCCCCCAGTGGTGACATCACTGATATAATGACGTGATCACACATGAGGACACACCCCTTATATACAGCCCCTCCCCCAGTGGTGACATCACTGATATAATGACGTGATCACACATGAGGCCACACTCCTTATATGCAGCCCCTCCCCCAGTGGTGACATCACTGATATAATGACGTGATCACACATGAGGCCACACTCCTTATATACAGCCCCTCCCCCAGTGGTGACATCACTGATATAATGACGTGATCAGACATGAGGCCACACCCCTTATATACAGCCCCTCCCCCAGTGGTGACATCACTGATATAATGACGTGATCACACATGAGGCCACACTCCTTATATACAGCCCCTCCCCCAGTGGGGACATCACTGATATAATGACGTGATCACACATGAGGCCACACTCCTTATATGCAGCCCCTCCCCCAGTGGTGACATCACTGATATAATGACGTGATCACACATGAGGCCACACTCCTTATATACAGCCCCTCCCCCAGTGGTGACATCACTGATATAATGACGTGATCAGACATGAGGCCACACCCCTTATATACAGCCCCTCCCCCAGTGGTGACATCACTGATATAATGACGTGATCACACATGAGGCCACACTCCTTATATACAGTCCCGCCCCCAGTGGTGACATCACTGATATAATGACGTGATCAGACATGAGGACACACCCCTTATATACAGCCCCTCCCCCAGTGGTGACATCACTGATATAATGACGTGATCACACATGAGGCCACACCCCTTATATACAGCCCCTCCCCCAGTGGTGACATCACTGATATAATGACGTGATCAGACATGAGGCCACACCCCTTATATACAGTCCCGCCCCCAGTGGTGACATCCCTGATATAATGACGTGATCACACATGAGGCCACACCCCTTATATACAGTCCCGCCCCCAGTGGTGACATCACTGATATAATGACGTGATCACACATGAGGCCACACTCCTTATATACAGCCCCGCCCCCAGTGGTGACATCACTGATATAATGACGTGATCACACATGAGGACACACCCCTTATATACAGCCCCTCCCCCAGTGGTGACATCACTGATATAATGACGTGATCAGACATGAGGCCACACTCCTTATATACAGCCCCTCCCCCAGTGGTGACATCACTGATATAATGACGTGATCACACATGAGGCCACACTCCTTATATACAGCCCCTCCCCCAGTGGTGACATCACTGATATAATGACGTGATCACACATGAGGCCACACTCCTTATATACAGCCCCTCCCCCAGTGGTGACATCACTGATATAATGACGTGATCACACATGAGGCCACACCCCTTATATACAGCCCCTCCCCCAGTGGTGACATCACTGATATAATGACGTGATCAGACATGAGGCCACACTCCTTATATACAGCCCCTCCCCCAGTGGTGACATCACTGATATAATGACGTGATCACACATGAGGACACACTCCTTATATACAGTCCCGCCCCAGTGGGGACATCACTGATATAATGACGTGATCACACATGAGGCCACACCCCTTATATACAGTCCCTCCCCCAGTGGGGACATCACTGATATAATGACGTGATCACACATGAGGCCACACCCCTTATATACAGCCCCTCCCCCAGTGGGGACATCACTGATATAATGATGTGATCAGACATGAGGCCACACCCCTTATATACAGTCCCTCCCCCAGTGGTGACATCACTGATATAATGACGTGATCACACATGAGGACACACCCCTTATATACAGCCCCTCCCCCAGTGGTGACATCACTGATATAATGACGTGATCACACATGAGGCCACACTCCTTATATACAGTCCCTCCCCCAGTGGTGACATCACTGATATAATGACGTGATCACACATGAGGCCACACCCCTTATATACAGCCCCTCCCCCAGTGGGGACATCACTGATATAATGACGTGATCACACATGAGGCCACACCCCTTATATACAGCCCCTCCCCCAGTGGTGACATCCCTGATATAATGACGTGATCACACATGAGGACACACTCCTTATATACAGTCCCGCCCCCAGTGGTGACATCACTGATATAATGACGTGATCACACATGAGGCCACACTCCTTATATACAGCCCCGCCCCCAGTGGTGACATCACTGATATAATGACGTGATCACACATGAGGCCACACCCCTTATATACAGTCCCGCCCCCAGTGGTGACATCACTGATATAATGACGTGATCAGACATGAGGACACACCCCTTATATACAGTCCCGCCCCCAGTGGTGACATCACTGATATAATGACGTGATCACACATGAGGCCACACCCCTTATATACAGTCCCGCCCCCAGTGGTGACATCACTGATATAATGACGTGATCACACATGAGGCCACACCCCTTATATACAGTCCCGCCCCCAGTGGTGACATCACTGATATAATGACGTGATCACACATGAGGCCACACCCCTTATATACAGTCCCTCCCCCAGTGGTGACATCACTGATATAATGACGTGATCAGACATGAGGCCACACCCCTTATATACAGCCCCTCCCCCAGTGGGGACATCACTGATATAATGACGTGATCAGACATGAGGCCACACCCCTTATATACAGCCCCTCCCCCAGTGGTGACATCACTGATATAATGACGTGATCACACATGAGGCCACACCCCTTATATGCAGCCCCTCCCCCAGTGGGGACATCACTGATATAATGACGTGATCACACATGAGGCCACACTCCTTATATACAGTCCCTCCCCCAGTGGTGACATCACTGATATAATGACGTGATCAGACATGAGGCCACACCCCTTATATACAGCCCCTCCCCCAGTGGGGACATCACTGATATAATGACGTGATCAGACATGAGGCCACACCCCTTATATACAGCCCCTCCCCCAGTGGTGACATCACTGATATAATGATGTGATCACACATGAGGACACACCCCTTATATACAGCCCCGCCCCCAGTGGTGACATCACTGATATAATGACGTGATCACACATGAGGCCACACTCCTTATATGCAGCCCCGCCCCCAGTGGTGACATCACTGATATAATGACGTGATCAGACATGAGGCCACACTCCTTATATACAGCCCCTCCCCCAGTGGTGACATCACTGATATAATGACGTGATCACACATGAGGCCACACCCCTTATATACAGTCCCGCCCCAGTGGTGACATCACTGATATAATGACGTGATCACACATGAGGCCACACCCCTTATATACAGCCCCGCCCCCAGTGGTGACATCACTGATATAATGACGTGATCACACATGAGGCCACACTCCTTATATACAGCCCCGCCCCCAGTGGTGACATCACTGATATAATGACGTGATCAGACATGAGGCCACACCCCTTATATACAGCCCCTCCCCAGTGGTGACATCACTGATATAATGACGTGATCACACATGAGGCCACACCCCTTATATACAGCCCCTCCCCCAGTGGTGACATCACTGATATAATGACGTGATCAGACATGAGGCCACACTCCTTATATACAGTCCCGCCCCCAGTGGTGACATCACTGATATAATGACGTGATCAGACATGAGGCCACACCCCTTTATATACAGCCCCGCCCCAGTGGGGACATCACTGATATAATGACGTGATCAGACATGAGGCCACACCCCTTTATATACAGCCCCTCCCCCAGTGGGGACATCACTGATATAATGACGTGATCAGACATGAGGCCACACCCCTTTATATACAGCCCCTCCCCAGTGGGGACATCACTGATATAATGACGTGATCAGACATGAGGCCACACCCCTTTATATACAGCTCCACCCCCAGTGGTGACATCACTGATATAATGACGTGATCACACATGAGGCCACACTCCTTATATACAGTCCCGCCCCCAGTGGTGACATCACTGATATAATGACGTGATCAGACATGAGACCACACCCCTTATATACAGCCCCTCCCCCAGTGGGGACATCACTGATATAATGACGTGATCAGACATGAGGACACACCCCTTATATACAGCCCCGCCCCCAGTGGTGACATCACTGATATAATGACGTGATCACACATGAGGCCACACCCCTTATATACAGCCCCTCCCCCAGTGGTGACATCACTGATATAATGACGTGATCACACATGAGGACACACCCCTTATATACAGCTCCTCCCCCAGTGGTGACATCACTGATATAATGACGTGATCAGACATGAGACCACACCCCTTATATACAGCCCCGCCCCCAGTGGTGACATCCCTGATATAATGACGTGATCACACATGAGGACACACCCCTTATATACAGTCCCGCCCCCAGTGGTGACATCACTGATATAATGACGTGATCACACATGAGGCCACACTCCTTATATGCAGCCCCTCCCCCAGTGGTGACATCACTGATATAATGACGTGATCACACATGAGGCCACACTCCTTATATACAGCCCCTCCCCCAGTGGTGACATCACTGATATAATGACGTGATCACACATGAGGACACACCCCTTATATACAGTCCCATCCCCCAGTGGTGACATCCCTGATATAATGACGTGATCACACATGAGGCCACACCCCTTATATACAGTCCCGCCCCCAGTGGGGACATCACTGATATAATGACGTGATCACACATGAGGCCACACTCCTTATATACAGCCCCGCCCCGGTGATGACATCACTGATATAATGACGTGATCACACATGAGGACACACCCCTTATATACAGTCCCTCCCCCAGTGGGGACATCACTGATATAATGACGTGATCACACATGAGGACACACCCCTTATATACAGTCCCGCCCCCAGTGGTGACATCCCTGATATAATGACGTGATCACACATGAGGCCACACCCCTTATATACAGTCCCGCCCCCAGTGGGGACATCACTGATATAATGACGTGATCACACATGAGGCCACACTCCTTATATACAGCCCCGCCCCGGTGATGACATCACTGATATAATGACGTGATCACACATGAGGACACACCCCTTATATACAGTCCCTCCCCCAGTGGGGACATCACTGATATAATGACGTGATCACACATGAGGACACACCCCTTATATACAGTCCCGCCCCCAGTGGTGACATCCCTGATATAATGACGTGATCACACATGAGGACACACCCCTTATATACAGTCCCGCCCCCAGTGGTGACATCACTGATATAATGACGTGATCACACATGAGGCCACACTCCTTATATACAGCCCCTCCCCCAGTGGTGACATCACTGATATAATGACGTGATCACACATGAGGCCACACTCCTTATATACAGCCCCTCCCCCAGTGGTGACATCACTGATATAATGACGTGATCACACATGAGGCCACACCCCTTATATACAGTCCCGCCCCCAGTGGTGACATCACTGATATAATGACGTGATCAGACATGAGGCCACACCCCTTATATACAGTCCCTCCCCCAGTGGGGACATCCCTGATATAATGACGTGATCACACATGAGGCCACACCCCTTATATACAGCCCCTCCCCCAGTGGTGACATCACTGATATAATGACGTGATCAGACATGAGGCCACACCCCTTATATGCAGCCCCGCCCCGGTGATGACATCACTGATATAATGACGTGATCAGACATGAGGACACACCCCTTATATACAGTCCCATCCCCCAGTGGTGACATCACTGATATAATGACGTGATCACACATGAGGACACACCCCTTATATACAGCCCCTCCCCCAGTGGTGACATCACTGATATAATGACGTGATCACACATGAGGACACACCCCTTATATACAGTCCCTCCCCCAGTGGTGACATCACTGATATAATGACGTGATCAGACATGAGGCCACACTCCTTATATACAGTCCCGCCCCCAGTGGTGACATCACTGATATAATGACGTGATCAGACATGAGGACACACCCCTTATATACAGCCCCTCCCCCAGTGGGGACATCACTGATATAATGACGTGATCACACATGAGACCACACCCCTTATATACAGTCCCGCCCCCAGTGGTGACATCACTGATATAATGACGTGATCAGACATGAGGCCACACCCCTTATATACAGCCCCTCCCCCAGTGGTGACATCACTGATATAATGACGTGATCACACATGAGGCCACACTCCTTATATACAGTCCCTCCCCCAGTGGTGACATCACTGATATAATGACGTGATCACACATGAGGACACACTCCTTATATACAGCCCCTCCCCCAGTGGTGACATCACTGATATAATGACGTGATCAGACATGAGGACACACCCCTTATATACAGTCCCGCCCCCAGTGGTGACATCACTGATATAATGACGTGATCACACATGAGGCCACACTCCTTATATACAGTCCCGCCCCCAGTGGGGACATCACTGATATAATGACGTGATCACACATGAGGCCACACTCCTTATATACAGTCCCGCCCCAGTGGTGACATCACTGATATAATGACGTGATCACACATGAGGCCACACTCCTTATATACAGTCCCGCCCCCAGTGGTGACATCACTGATATAATGACGTGATCACACATGAGGCCACACCCCTTATATACAGCCCCGCCCCCAGTGGTGACATCACTGATATAATGACGTGATCAGACATGAGGACACACCCCTTATATACAGCCCCTCCCCCAGTGGTGACATCACTGATATAATGACGTGATCACACATGAGGACACACCCCTTATATACAGCCCCTCCCCCAGTGGTGACATCACTGATATAATGACGTGATCACACATGAGGCCACACTCCTTATATACAGCCCCTCCCCCAGTGGTGACATCACTGATATAATGACGTGATCACACATGAGGCCACACCCCTTATATACAGTCCCGCCCCCAGTGGTGACATCACTGATATAATGACGTGATCACACATGAGGACACACCCCTTATATACAGCCCCGCCCCCAGTGGTGACATCACTGATATAATGACGTGATCACACATGAGGACACACCCCTTATATACAGCCCCTCCCCCAGTGGTGACATCACTGATATAATGACGTGATCACACATGAGGACACACCCCTTATATACAGCCCCGCCCCCAGTGGTGACATCACTGATATAATGACGTGATCACACATGAGGACACACCCCTTATATACAGCCCCTCCCCCAGTGGTGACATCACTGATATAATGACGTGATCACACATGAGGACACACCCCTTATATACAGTCCCGCCCCCAGTGGTGACATCACTGATATAATGACGTGATCACACATGAGGACACACCCCTTATATACAGTCCCGCCCCCAGTGGGGACATCACTGATATAATGACGTGATCAGACATGAGGCCACACTCCTTATATACAGCCCCTCCCCCAGTGGGGACATCACTGATATAATGACGTGATCACACATGAGGCCACACTCCTTATATACAGCCCCGCCCCCAGTGGTGACATCACTGATATAATGACGTGATCACACATGAGGCCACACCCCTTATATACAGCCCCGCCCCCAGTGGTGACATCACTGATATAATGACGTGATCACACATGAGGACACACCCCTTATATACAGCCCCGCCCCCAGTGGTGACATCACTGATATAATGACGTGATCACACATGAGGACACACCCCTTATATACAGCCCCTCCCCCAGTGGTGACATCACTGATATAATGACGTGATCACACATGAGGACACACCCCTTATATACAGTCCCGCCCCCAGTGGTGACATCACTGATATAATGACGTGATCACACATGAGGACACACCCCTTATATACAGTCCCGCCCCCAGTGGGGACATCACTGATATAATGACGTGATCAGACATGAGGCCACACTCCTTATATACAGCCCCTCCCCCAGTGGGGACATCACTGATATAATGACGTGATCACACATGAGGCCACACCCCTTATATACAGCCCCGCCCCCAGTGGTGACATCACTGATATAATGACGTGATCACACATGAGGACACACCCCTTATATACAGTCCCTCCCCCAGTGGTGACATCACTGATATAATGACGTGATCACACATGAGGCCACACTCCTTATATACAGCCCCGCCCCCAGTGGTGACATCACTGATATAATGACGTGATCACACATGAGGCCACACCCCTTATATACAGCCCCTCCCCCAGTGGTGACATCACTGATATAATGACGTGATCAGACATGAGGACACACCCCTTATATACAGCCCCTCCCCCAGTGGTGACATCACTGATATAATGACGTGATCACACATGAGACCACACCCCTTATATACAGCCCCTCCCCCAGTGGTGACATCACTGATATAATGACGTGATCAGACATGAGGCCACACTCCTTATATACAGCCCCGCCCCCAGTGGTGACATCACTGATATAATGACGTGATCAGACATGAGGACACACCCCTTATATACAGTCCCGCCCCCAGTGGTGACATCACTGATATAATGACGTGATCAGACATGAGGCCACTCCCCTTATATACAGTCCCGCCCCCAGTGGGGACATCACTGATATAATGACGTGATCAGACATGAGGCCACACCCCTTATATACAGCCCCTCCCCCAGTGGTGACATCACTGATATAATGACGTGATCACACATGAGGCCACACTCCTTATATACAGTCCCGCCCCAGTGGGGACATCACTGATATAATGACGTGATCACACATGAGACCACACCCCTTATATACAGTCCCGCCCCCAGTGGTGACATCACTGATATAATGACGTGATCAGACATGAGGACACACCCCTTATATACAGTCCCTCCCCCAGTGGTGACATCACTGATATAATGACGTGATCACACATGAGGACACACTCCTTATATACAGTCCCGCCCCCAGTGGTGACATCACTGATATAATGACGTGATCAGACATGAGGCCACACTCCTTATATACAGCCCCTCCCCCAGTGGGGACATCACTGATATAATGACGTGATCAGACATGAGGCCACACCCCTTATATACAGTCCCGCCCCAGTGGTGACATCACTGATATAATGACGTGATCAGACATGAGGCCACACCCCTTATATACAGTCCCGCCCCAGTGGTGACATCACTGATATAATGACGTGATCAGACATGAGGCCACACTCCTTATATACAGCCCCTCCCCCAGTGGTGACATCACTGATATAATGACGTGATCACACATGAGGCCACACTCCTTATATACAGCTCCTCCCCCAGTGGTGACATCACTGATATAATGACGTGATCACACATGAGGCCACACTCCTTATATACAGTCCCGCCCCAGTGGTGACATCACTGATATAATGACGTGATCACACATGAGGCCACACCCCTTATATACAGCCCCTCCCCCAGTGGTGACATCACTGATATAATGACGTGATCACACATGAGGCCACACTCCTTATATACAGCCCCTCCCCCAGTGGTGACATCACTGATATAATGACGTGATCACACATGAGGCCACACCCCTTATATACAGTCCCATCCCCCAGTGGTGACATCACTGATATAATGACGTGATCACACATGAGGCCACACCCCTTATATACAGCCCCTCCCCCAGTGGTGACATCACTGATATAATGACGTGATCACACATGAGGACACACCCCTTATATACAGCCCCGCCCCCAGTGGTGACATCACTGATATAATGACGTGATCACACATGAGGCCACACTCCTTATATGCAGCCCCTCCCCCAGTGGTGACATCACTGATATAATGACGTGATCAGACATGAGGCCACACCCCTTTATATACAGCCCCTCCCCCAGTGGGGACATCACTGATATAATGACGTGATCAGACATGAGGACACACCCCTTATATACAGCCCCTCCCCCAGTGGGGACATCACTGATATAATGACGTGATCAGACATGAGGCCACACTCCTTATATACAGCTCCTCCCCCAGTGGTGACATCACTGATATAATGACGTGATCACACATGAGGCCACACTCCTTATATACAGCTCCTCCCCCAGTGGTGACATCACTGATATAATGACGTGATCAGACATGAGGCCACACCCCTTATATACAGCCCCTCCCCCAGTGGGGACATCACTGATATAATGACGTGATCAGACATGAGGACACACTCCTTATATACAGCCCCTCCCCCAGTGGTGACATCACTGATATAATGACGTGATCACACATGAGGCCACACTCCTTATATACAGCTCCTCCCCCAGTGGTGACATCACTGATATAATGACGTGATCAGACATGAGGCCACACCCCTTATATACAGCCCCTCCCCCAGTGGGGACATCACTGATATAATGACGTGATCACACATGAGGCCACACCCCTTATATACAGCCCCGCCCCCAGTGGGGACATCACTGATATAATGACGTGATCACACATGAGGCCACACCCCTTATATACAGCCCCGCCCCCAGTGGTGACATCCCTGATATAATGACGTGATCACACATGAGGACACACCCCTTATATACAGCCCCGCCCCCAGTGGTGACATCCCTGATATAATGACGTGATCACACATGAGGACACACCCCTTATATACAGTCCCGCCCCCAGTGGGGACATCACTGATATAATGACGTGATCAGACATGAGGCCACACCCCTTATATACAGCCCCGCCCCCAGTGGTGACATCACTGATATAATGACGTGATCACACATGAGGACACACTCCTTATATACAGTCCCGCCCCCAGTGGTGACATCACTGATATAATGACGTGATCACACATGAGGACACACTCCTTATATACAGTCCCTCCCCCAGTGGTGACATCACTGATATAATGACGTGATCACACATGAGGACACACCCCTTATATACAGCCCCTCCCCCAGTGGTGACATCACTGATATAATGACGTGATCACACATGAGGACACACCCCTTATATACAGCTCCTCCCCCAGTGGTGACATCACTGATATAATGACGTGATCACACATGAGGACACACCCCTTATATACAGCTCCTCCCCCAGTGGTGACATCACTGATATAATGACGTGATCACACATGAGGCCACACTCCTTATATACAGCCCCTCCCCCAGTGGTGACATCACTGATATAATGACGTGATCACACATGAGGCCACACCCCTTATATACAGCCCCTCCCCCAGTGGTGACATCACTGATATAATGACGTGATCACACATGAGGACACACCCCTTATATACAGTCCCATCCCCCAGTGGTGACATCACTGATATAATGACGTGATCACACATGAGGCCACACTCCTTATATACAGTCCCGCCCCCAGTGGTGACATCACTGATATAATGACGTGATCACACATGAGGCCACACTCCTTATATACAGTCCCGCCCCCAGTGGTGACATCACTGATATAATGACGTGATCACACATGAGGCCACACCCCTTATATACAGCCCCGCCCCCAGTGGTGACATCCCTGATATAATGACGTGATCACACATGAGGACACACCCCTTATATACAGTCCCGCCCCCAGTGGTGACATCACTGATATAATGACGTGATCAGACATGAGGCCACACCCCTTATATACAGTCCCTCCCCCAGTGGGGACATCACTGATATAATGACGTGATCACACATGAGGACACACCCCTTATATACAGCCCCTCCCCCAGTGGTGACATCACTGATATAATGACGTGATCACACATGAGGACACACCCCTTATATACAGCCCCGCCCCCAGTGGTGACATCACTGATATAATGACGTGATCACACATGAGGCCACACTCCTTATATACAGTCCCTCCCCCAGTGGTGACATCACTGATATAATGACGTGATCAGACATGAGGCCACACCCCTTATATACAGCCCCTCCCCCAGTGGTGACATCACTGATATAATGACGTGATCACACATGAGGACACACTCCTTATATACAGCCCCTCCCCCAGTGGGGACATCACTGATATAATGACGTGATCACACATGAGGCCACACTCCTTATATGCAGCCCCTCCCCCAGTGGGGACATCACTGATATAATGACGTGATCAGACATGAGGCCACACCCCTTATATACAGCCCCGCCCCCAGTGGTGACATCACTGATATAATGACGTGATCACACATGAGGCCACACTCCTTATATACAGCCCCTCCCCAGTGGTGACATCACTGATATAATGACGTGATCACACATGAGGCCACACCCCTTATATACAGTCCCGCCCCCAGTGGTGACATCACTGATATAATGACGTGATCAGACATGAGGCCACACCCCTTATATACAGTCCCGCCCCCAGTGGTGACATCACTGATATAATGACGTGATCACACATGAGGCCACACCCCTTATATACAGCCCCTCCCCCAGTGGTGACATCACTGATATAATGACGTGATCACACATGAGACCACACCCCTTATATACAGTCCCGCCCCCAGTGGTGACATCACTGATATAATGACGTGATCACACATGAGGCCACACTCCTTATATACAGTCCCTCCCCAGTGGGGACATCACTGATATAATGACGTGATCACACATGAGGCCACACTCCTTATATACAGTCCCTCCCCCAGTGGGGACATCACTGATATAATGACGTGATCACACATGAGGCCACACCCCTTATATACAGTCCCGCCCCAGTGGTGACATCACTGATATAATGACGTGATCACACATGAGGCCACACCCCTTATATACAGCCCCTCCCCCAGTGGTGACATCACTGATATAATGACGTGATCACACATGAGGACACACCCCTTATATACAGTCCCTCCCCCAGTGGTGACATCACTGATATAATGACGTGATCAGACATGAGGCCACACTCCTTATATACAGCCCCTCCCCCAGTGGTGACATCACTGATATAATGACGTGATCACACATGAGGCCACACTCCTTATATACAGCCCCTCCCCCAGTGGTGACATCACTGATATAATGACGTGATCACACATGAGGACACACCCCTTATATACAGTCCCGCCCCAGTGGTGACATCCCTGATATAATGACGTGATCACACATGAGGCCACACCCCTTTATATACAGCTCCACCCCAGTGGGGACATCACTGATATAATGACGTGATCACACATGAGGACACACCCCTTATATACAGTCCCATCCCCCAGTGGTGACATCACTGATATAATGACGTGATCAGACATGAGGCCACACCCCTTATATACAGCCCCGCCCCAGTGGTGACATCACTGATATAATGACGTGATCACACATGAGGCCACACTCCTTATATACAGCCCCTCCCCCAGTGGTGACATCACTGATATAATGACGTGATCAGACATGAGGCCACACCCCTTATATACAGCCCCTCCCCCAGTGGTGACATCACTGATATAATGACGTGATCACACATGAGGCCACACTCCTTATATACAGCCCCTCCCCCAGTGGGGACATCACTGATATAATGACGTGATCACACATGAGGACACACTCCTTATATACAGCCCCTCCCCCAGTGGTGACATCACTGATATAATGATGTGATCAGACATGAGGCCACACCCCTTATATACAGCCCCTCCCCCAGTGGGGACATCACTGATATAATGACGTGATCACACATGAGGCCACACCCCTTATATACAGTCCCGCCCCCAGTGGTGACATCACTGATATAATGACGTGATCAGACATGAGGCCACACCCCTTATATACAGCCCCGCCCCCAGTGGTGACATCACTGATATAATGACGTGATCACACATGAGGCCACACTCCTTATATACAGCCCCTCCCCCAGTGGTGACATCACTGATATAATGACGTGATCACACATGAGGCCACACCCCTTATATACAGCCCCTCCCCCAGTGGGGACATCACTGATATAATGACGTGATCACACATGAGGCCACACCCCTTATATACAGCCCCTCCCCCAGTGGTGACATCACTGATATAATGACGTGATCACACATGAGGCCACACCCCTTATATACAGCCCCTCCCCCAGTGGTGACATCACTGATATAATGACGTGATCACACATGAGGACACACCCCTTATATACAGCCCCGCCCCCAGTGGTGACATCACTGATATAATGACGTGATCACACATGAGGACACACCCCTTATATACAGCCCCTCCCCCAGTGGTGACATCACTGATATAATGACGTGATCAGACATGAGGCCACACTCCTTATATACAGCCCCTCCCCCAGTGGTGACATCACTGATATAATGACGTGATCAGACATGAGGCCACACTCCTTATATACAGTCCCGCCCCCAGTGGTGACATCACTGATATAATGACGTGATCAGACATGAGGCCACACCCCTTATATACAGCCCCGCCCCCAGTGGTGACATCCCTGATATAATGACGTGATCACACATGAGGCCACACCCCTTATATACAGCCCCTCCCCCAGTGGTGACATCACTGATATAATGACGTGATCACACATGAGGCCACACCCCTTTATATACAGTCCCGCCCCCAGTGGTGACATCACTGATATAATGACGTGATCACACATGAGGACACACCCCTTATATACAGTCCCGCCCCCAGTGGTGACATCACTGATATAATGACGTGATCAGACATGAGGCCACACTCCTTATATACAGCCCCTCCCCCAGTGGTGACATCACTGATATAATGACGTGATCACACATGAGACCACACTCCTTATATACAGCCCCTCCCCCAGTGGTGACATCACTGATATAATGACGTGATCACACATGAGACCACACTCCTTATATACAGTCCCTCCCCCAGTGGTGACATCACTGATATAATGACGTGATCACACATGAGGCCACACTCCTTATATACAGCCCCTCCCCCAGTGGTGACATCACTGATATAATGACGTGATCACACATGAGGCCACACCCCTTATATACAGTCCCTCCCCCAGTGGTGACATCCCTGATATAATGACGTGATCACACATGAGGCCACACCCCTTATATACAGCCCCTCCCCCAGTGGGGACATCACTGATATAATGACGTGATCACACATGAGGCCACACCCCTTATATACAGTCCCGCCCCCAGTGGTGACATCACTGATATAATGACGTGATCAGACATGAGGACACACTCCTTATATACAGCCCCTCCCCCAGTGGTGACATCACTGATATAATGACGTGATCACACATGAGGACACACTCCTTATATACAGTCCCTCCCCCAGTGGTGACATCACTGATATAATGACGTGATCAGACATGAGGACACACTCCTTATATACAGCCCCTCCCCCAGTGGTGACATCACTGATATAATGACGTGATCACACATGAGGCCACACTCCTTATATACAGCCCCTCCCCCAGTGGTGACATCACTGATATAATGACGTGATCACACATGAGGACACACTCCTTATATACAGTCCCTCCCCCAGTGGTGACATCACTGATATAATGACGTGATCAGACATGAGGACACACTCCTTATATACAGCCCCTCCCCCAGTGGTGACATCACTGATATAATGACGTGATCACACATGAGGCCACACCCCTTATATACAGCCCCTCCCCCAGTGGTGACATCCCTGATATAATGACGTGATCACACATGAGGCCACACCCCTTATATACAGCCCCTCCCCCAGTGGGGACATCACTGATATAATGACGTGATCACACATGAGGCCACACTCCTTATATACAGCCCCTCCCCCAGTGGTGACATCACTGATATAATGACGTGATCACACATGAGGACACACTCCTTATATACAGCCCCTCCCCCAGTGGTGACATCACTGATATAATGACGTGATCACACATGAGGCCACACCCCTTATATACAGTCCCTCCCCCAGTGGTGACATCCCTGATATAATGACGTGATCACACATGAGGCCACACCCCTTATATACAGCCCCTCCCCCAGTGGGGACATCACTGATATAATGACGTGATCACACATGAGGCCACACTCCTTATATACAGCCCCTCCCCCAGTGGTGACATCACTGATATAATGACGTGATCACACATGAGGCCACACCCCTTATATACAGCCCCTCCCCCAGTGGTGACATCACTGATATAATGACGTGATCACACATGAGGCCACACTCCTTATATACAGCCCCTCCCCCAGTGGGGACATCACTGATATAATGACGTGATCAGACATGAGGCCACACCCCTTATATACAGCCCCTCCCCCAGTGGTGACATCACTGATATAATGACGTGATCACACATGAGGCCACACTCCTTATATACAGCTCCGCCCCAGTGGGGACATCACTGATATAATGACGTGATCAGACATGAGGCCACACTCCTTATATACAGCCCCTCCCCCAGTGGTGACATCACTGATATAATGACGTGATCACACATGAGACCACACTCCTTATATACAGCCCCTCCCCCAGTGGTGACATCACTGATATAATGACGTGATCACACATGAGGACACACCCCTTATATACAGCCCCGCCCCCAGTGGTGACATCACTGATATAATGACGTGATCACACATGAGGCCACACCCCTTATGTACAGCCCCGCCCCCAGTGGTGACATCCCTGATATAATGACGTGATCACACATGAGGCCACACCCCTTATGTACAGCCCCGCCCCCAGTGGTGACATCACTGATATAATGACGTGATCACACATGAGGCCACACCCCTTATATACAGTCCCGCCCCAGTGGGGACATCACTGATATAATGAGGTGATCACACATGAGGCCACACTCCTTATATACAGCCCCTCCCCCAGTGGTGACATCACTGATATAATGACGTGATCAGACATGAGGACACACCCCTTATATGCAGCCCCTCCCCCAGTGGTGACATCACTGATATAATGACGTGATCACACATGAGGACACACCCCTTATATACAGCCCCTCCCCCAGTGGTGACATCACTGATATAATGACGTGATCACACATGAGGACACACCCCTTATATACAGTCCCGCCCCCAGTGGTGACATCACTGATATAATGACGTGATCAGACATGAGGCCACACCCCTTATATACAGTCCCGCCCCCAGTGGTGACATCACTGATATAATGACGTGATCACACATGAGGCCACACCCCTTATATAAAGCTCCTCCCCCAGTGGTGACATCCCTGATATAATGACGTGATCACACATGAGGCCACACTCCTTATATACAGTCCCGCCCCCAGTGGTGACATCACTGATATAATGACGTGATCACACATGAGGCCACACCCCTTATATAAAGCTCCTCCCCCAGTGGTGACATCCCTGATATAATGACGTGATCAGACATGAGGCCACACCCCTTATATACAGTCCCGCCCCCAGTGGTGACATCACTGATATAATGACGTGATCACACATGAGGCCACACCCCTTATATAAAGCTCCTCCCCCAGTGGTGACATCACTGATATAATGACGTGATCACACATGAGGCCACACCCCTTATATAAAGCTCCTCCCCCAGTGGTGACATCCCTGATATAATGACGTGATCACACATGAGGCCACACCCCTTATATAAAGCTCCTCCCCCAGTGGTGACATCCCTGATATAATGACGTGATCACACATGAGGCCACACCCCTTATATACAGCCCCTCCCCCAGTGGTGACATCACTGATATAATGATGTGATCAGACATGAGGCCACACCCCTTATATACAGTCCCGCCCCCAGTGGGGACATCACTGATATAATGACGTGATCACACATGAGGCCACACTCCTTATATACAGCCCCGCCCCCAGTGGTGACATCACTGATATAATGACGTGATCAGACATGAGGCCACACCCCTTATATACAGCTCCTCCCCCAGTGGTGACATCACTGATATAATGACGTGATCAGACATGAGGCCACACCCCTTATATACAGCCCCTCCCCCAGTGGGGACATCACTGATATAATGACGTGATCACACATGAGGCCACACCCCTTATATACAGCCCCTCCCCCAGTGGGGACATCACTGATATAATGACGTGATCACACATGAGGCCACACCCCTTATATACAGCCCCGCCCCCAGTGGTGACATCACTGATATAATGACGTGATCACACATGAGGCCACACCCCTTATATAAAGCTCCTCCCCCAGTGGTGACATCCCTGATATAATGACGTGATCACACATGAGGCCACACTCCTTATATACAGCCCCGCCCCCAGTGGGGACATCACTGATATAATGACGTGATCAGACATGAGGCCACACCCCTTATATACAGCTCCTCCCCCAGTGGTGACATCACTGATATAATGACGTGATCAGACATGAGGCCACACCCCTTATATACAGCCCCTCCCCCAGTGGGGACATCACTGATATAATGACGTGATCACACATGAGGCCACACCCCTTATATACAGCCCCTCCCCCAGTGGTAACATCACTGATATAATGACGTGATCACACATGAGGCCACACCCCTTATATACAGCCCCGCCCCCAGTGGTGACATCACTGATATAATGACGTGATCACACATGAGGCCACACTCCTTATATACAGCCCCGCCCCCAGTGGTGACATCACTGATATAATGACGTGATCACACATGAGGACACACCCCTTATATACAGCCCCGCCCCCAGTGGTGACATCCCTGATATAATGACGTGATCACACATGAGGCCACACTCCTTATATACAGTCCCTCCCCCAGTGGGGACATCACTGATATAATGACGTGATCAGACATGAGGACACACCCCTTATATACAGTCCCGCCCCCAGTGGTGACATCACTGATATAATGACGTGATCACACATGAGGCCACACCCCTTATATACAGTCCCGCCCCCAGTGGTGACATCACTGATATAATGACGTGATCACACATGAGGCCACACCCCTTATATACAGTCCCGCCCCCAGTGGTGACATCACTGATATAATGACGTGATCACACATGAGGCCACACCCCTTATATACAGTCCCTCCCCCAGTGGTGACATCACTGATATAATGACGTGATCAGACATGAGGCCACACCCCTTATATACAGCCCCTCCCCCAGTGGGGACATCACTGATATAATGACGTGATCAGACATGAGGCCACACCCCTTATATACAGCCCCTCCCCCAGTGGTGACATCACTGATATAATGACGTGATCACACATGAGGCCACACCCCTTATATGCAGCCCCTCCCCCAGTGGGGACATCACTGATATAATGACGTGATCACACATGAGGCCACACTCCTTATATACAGTCCCTCCCCCAGTGGTGACATCACTGATATAATGACGTGATCAGACATGAGGCCACACCCCTTATATACAGCCCCTCCCCCAGTGGGGACATCACTGATATAATGACGTGATCAGACATGAGGCCACACCCCTTATATACAGCCCCTCCCCCAGTGGTGACATCACTGATATAATGATGTGATCACACATGAGGACACACCCCTTATATACAGCCCCGCCCCCAGTGGTGACATCACTGATATAATGACGTGATCACACATGAGGCCACACTCCTTATATGCAGCCCCGCCCCCAGTGGTGACATCACTGATATAATGACGTGATCAGACATGAGGCCACACTCCTTATATACAGCCCCTCCCCCAGTGGTGACATCACTGATATAATGACGTGATCACACATGAGGCCACACCCCTTATATACAGTCCCGCCCCAGTGGTGACATCACTGATATAATGACGTGATCACACATGAGGCCACACCCCTTATATACAGCCCCGCCCCCAGTGGTGACATCACTGATATAATGACGTGATCACACATGAGGCCACACTCCTTATATACAGCCCCGCCCCCAGTGGTGACATCACTGATATAATGACGTGATCAGACATGAGGCCACACCCCTTATATACAGCCCCTCCCCAGTGGTGACATCACTGATATAATGACGTGATCACACATGAGGCCACACCCCTTATATACAGCCCCTCCCCCAGTGGTGACATCACTGATATAATGACGTGATCAGACATGAGGCCACACTCCTTATATACAGTCCCGCCCCCAGTGGTGACATCACTGATATAATGACGTGATCAGACATGAGGCCACACCCCTTTATATACAGCCCCGCCCCAGTGGGGACATCACTGATATAATGACGTGATCAGACATGAGGCCACACCCCTTTATATACAGCCCCTCCCCCAGTGGGGACATCACTGATATAATGACGTGATCAGACATGAGGCCACACCCCTTTATATACAGCCCCTCCCCAGTGGGGACATCACTGATATAATGACGTGATCAGACATGAGGCCACACCCCTTTATATACAGCTCCACCCCCAGTGGTGACATCACTGATATAATGACGTGATCACACATGAGGCCACACTCCTTATATACAGTCCCGCCCCCAGTGGTGACATCACTGATATAATGACGTGATCAGACATGAGACCACACCCCTTATATACAGCCCCTCCCCCAGTGGGGACATCACTGATATAATGACGTGATCAGACATGAGGACACACCCCTTATATACAGCCCCGCCCCCAGTGGTGACATCACTGATATAATGACGTGATCACACATGAGGCCACACCCCTTATATACAGCCCCTCCCCCAGTGGTGACATCACTGATATAATGACGTGATCACACATGAGGACACACCCCTTATATACAGCTCCTCCCCCAGTGGTGACATCACTGATATAATGACGTGATCAGACATGAGACCACACCCCTTATATACAGCCCCGCCCCCAGTGGTGACATCCCTGATATAATGACGTGATCACACATGAGGACACACCCCTTATATACAGTCCCGCCCCCAGTGGTGACATCACTGATATAATGACGTGATCACACATGAGGCCACACTCCTTATATGCAGCCCCTCCCCCAGTGGTGACATCACTGATATAATGACGTGATCACACATGAGGCCACACTCCTTATATACAGCCCCTCCCCCAGTGGTGACATCACTGATATAATGACGTGATCACACATGAGGACACACCCCTTATATACAGTCCCATCCCCCAGTGGTGACATCCCTGATATAATGACGTGATCACACATGAGGCCACACCCCTTATATACAGTCCCTCCCCCAGTGGGGACATCACTGATATAATGACGTGATCACACATGAGGCCACACTCCTTATATACAGCCCCTCCCCCAGTGGTGACATCACTGATATAATGACGTGATCACACATGAGGCCACACTCCTTATATACAGCCCCTCCCCCAGTGGTGACATCACTGATATAATGACGTGATCACACATGAGGCCACACCCCTTATATACAGTCCCGCCCCCAGTGGTGACATCACTGATATAATGACGTGATCAGACATGAGGCCACACCCCTTATATACAGTCCCTCCCCCAGTGGGGACATCCCTGATATAATGACGTGATCACACATGAGGCCACACCCCTTATATACAGCCCCTCCCCCAGTGGTGACATCACTGATATAATGACGTGATCAGACATGAGGCCACACCCCTTATATGCAGCCCCGCCCCGGTGATGACATCACTGATATAATGACGTGATCAGACATGAGGACACACCCCTTATATACAGTCCCATCCCCCAGTGGTGACATCACTGATATAATGACGTGATCACACATGAGGACACACCCCTTATATACAGCCCCTCCCCCAGTGGTGACATCACTGATATAATGACGTGATCACACATGAGGACACACCCCTTATATACAGTCCCTCCCCCAGTGGTGACATCACTGATATAATGACGTGATCAGACATGAGGCCACACTCCTTATATACAGTCCCTCCCCCAGTGGTGACATCACTGATATAATGACGTGATCAGACATGAGGCCACACCCCTTATATACAGCCCCGCCCCCAGTGGTGACATCACTGATATAATGACGTGATCAGACATGAGGACACACCCCTTATATACAGCCCCTCCCCCAGTGGGGACATCACTGATATAATGACGTGATCACACATGAGACCACACCCCTTATATACAGTCCCGCCCCCAGTGGTGACATCACTGATATAATGACGTGATCAGACATGAGGCCACACTCCTTATATACAGCCCCTCCCCCAGTGGTGACATCACTGATATAATGACGTGATCAGACATGAGGACACACCCCTTATATACAGTCCCGCCCCCAGTGGTGACATCACTGATATAATGACGTGATCACACATGAGGCCACACTCCTTATATACAGTCCCGCCCCCAGTGGGGACATCACTGATATAATGACGTGATCACACATGAGGCCACACTCCTTATATACAGTCCCGCCCCAGTGGTGACATCACTGATATAATGACGTGATCACACATGAGGCCACACTCCTTATATACAGTCCCGCCCCCAGTGGTGACATCACTGATATAATGACGTGATCACACATGAGGCCACACCCCTTATATACAGCCCCGCCCCCAGTGGTGACATCACTGATATAATGACGTGATCAGACATGAGGACACACCCCTTATATACAGCCCCTCCCCCAGTGGTGACATCACTGATATAATGACGTGATCACACATGAGGACACACCCCTTATATACAGCCCCTCCCCCAGTGGTGACATCACTGATATAATGACGTGATCACACATGAGGCCACACTCCTTATATACAGCCCCTCCCCCAGTGGTGACATCACTGATATAATGACGTGATCACACATGAGGCCACACCCCTTATATACAGTCCCGCCCCCAGTGGTGACATCACTGATATAATGACGTGATCACACATGAGGACACACCCCTTATATACAGCCCCGCCCCCAGTGGTGACATCACTGATATAATGACGTGATCACACATGAGGACACACCCCTTATATACAGCCCCTCCCCCAGTGGTGACATCACTGATATAATGACGTGATCACACATGAGGACACACCCCTTATATACAGCCCCGCCCCCAGTGGTGACATCACTGATATAATGACGTGATCACACATGAGGACACACCCCTTATATACAGCCCCTCCCCCAGTGGTGACATCACTGATATAATGACGTGATCACACATGAGGACACACCCCTTATATACAGTCCCGCCCCCAGTGGTGACATCACTGATATAATGACGTGATCACACATGAGGACACACCCCTTATATACAGCCCCGCCCCAGTGGTGACATCACTGATATAATGACGTGATCAGACATGAGGCCACACTCCTTATATACAGTCCCGCCCCCAGTGGGGACATCACTGATATAATGACGTGATCACACATGAGGCCACACCCCTTATATACAGTCCCGCCCCCAGTGGGGACATCACTGATATAATGACGTGATCAGACATGAGGCCACACTCCTTATATACAGCCCCTCCCCCAGTGGGGACATCACTGATATAATGACGTGATCACACATGAGGCCACACTCCTTATATACAGCCCCGCCCCCAGTGGTGACATCACTGATATAATGACGTGATCACACATGAGGCCACACCCCTTATATACAGCCCCGCCCCCAGTGGTGACATCACTGATATAATGACGTGATCACACATGAGGACACACCCCTTATATACAGCCCCGCCCCCAGTGGTGACATCACTGATATAATGACGTGATCACACATGAGGACACACCCCTTATATACAGCCCCTCCCCCAGTGGTGACATCACTGATATAATGACGTGATCACACATGAGGACACACCCCTTATATACAGTCCCGCCCCCAGTGGTGACATCACTGATATAATGACGTGATCACACATGAGGACACACCCCTTATATACAGTCCCGCCCCCAGTGGGGACATCACTGATATAATGACGTGATCAGACATGAGGCCACACTCCTTATATACAGCCCCTCCCCCAGTGGGGACATCACTGATATAATGACGTGATCACACATGAGGCCACACTCCTTATATACAGCCCCGCCCCCAGTGGTGACATCACTGATATAATGACGTGATCACACATGAGGACACACCCCTTATATACAGTCCCTCCCCCAGTGGTGACATCACTGATATAATGACGTGATCACACATGAGGCCACACTCCTTATATACAGCCCCGCCCCCAGTGGTGACATCACTGATATAATGACGTGATCACACATGAGGCCACACCCCTTATATACAGCCCCTCCCCCAGTGGTGACATCACTGATATAATGACGTGATCAGACATGAGGACACACCCCTTATATACAGCCCCTCCCCCAGTGGTGACATCACTGATATAATGACGTGATCACACATGAGACCACACCCCTTATATACAGCCCCTCCCCCAGTGGTGACATCACTGATATAATGACGTGATCAGACATGAGGCCACACTCCTTATATACAGCCCCGCCCCCAGTGGTGACATCACTGATATAATGACGTGATCAGACATGAGGACACACCCCTTATATACAGTCCCGCCCCCAGTGGTGACATCACTGATATAATGACGTGATCAGACATGAGGCCACTCCCCTTATATACAGTCCCGCCCCCAGTGGGGACATCACTGATATAATGACGTGATCAGACATGAGGCCACACCCCTTATATACAGCCCCTCCCCCAGTGGTGACATCACTGATATAATGACGTGATCACACATGAGGCCACACTCCTTATATACAGTCCCGCCCCAGTGGGGACATCACTGATATAATGACGTGATCACACATGAGACCACACCCCTTATATACAGTCCCGCCCCCAGTGGTGACATCACTGATATAATGACGTGATCAGACATGAGGACACACCCCTTATATACAGTCCCTCCCCCAGTGGTGACATCACTGATATAATGACGTGATCACACATGAGGCCACACTCCTTATATACAGCCCCTCCCCCAGTGGGGACATCACTGATATAATGACGTGATCAGACATGAGGCCACACCCCTTATATACAGTCCCGCCCCAGTGGTGACATCACTGATATAATGACGTGATCAGACATGAGGCCACACCCCTTATATACAGCCCCTCCCCCAGTGGTGACATCACTGATATAATGACGTGATCACACATGAGACCACACCCCTTATATACAGCCCCGCCCCAGTGGTGACATCACTGATATAATGACGTGATCAGACATGAGGCCACACTCCTTATATACAGCCCCGCCCCCAGTGGTGACATCACTGATATAATGACGTGATCACACATGAGGCCACACTCCTTATATACAGTCCCTCCCCCAGTGGTGACATCACTGATATAATGACGTGATCAGACATGAGGCCACACCCCTTTATATACAGCCCCTCCCCCAGTGGGGACATCACTGATATAATGACGTGATCAGACATGAGGACACACCCCTTATATACAGCCCCTCCCCCAGTGGGGACATCACTGATATAATGACGTGATCAGACATGAGGACACACTCCTTATATACAGCCCCTCCCCCAGTGGTGACATCACTGATATAATGACGTGATCACACATGAGGCCACACTCCTTATATACAGCTCCTCCCCCAGTGGTGACATCACTGATATAATGACGTGATCAGACATGAGGCCACACCCCTTATATACAGCCCCTCCCCCAGTGGGGACATCACTGATATAATGACGTGATCACACATGAGGCCACACCCCTTATATACAGCCCCGCCCCCAGTGGGGACATCACTGATATAATGACGTGATCACACATGAGGCCACACCCCTTATATACAGCCCCGCCCCCAGTGGTGACATCCCTGATATAATGACGTGATCACACATGAGGACACACCCCTTATATACAGCCCCGCCCCCAGTGGTGACATCCCTGATATAATGACGTGATCACACATGAGGACACACCCCTTATATACAGTCCCGCCCCCAGTGGGGACATCACTGATATAATGACGTGATCAGACATGAGGCCACACCCCTTATATACAGCCCCGCCCCCAGTGGTGACATCACTGATATAATGACGTGATCACACATGAGGACACACTCCTTATATACAGTCCCGCCCCCAGTGGTGACATCACTGATATAATGACGTGATCACACATGAGGACACACTCCTTATATACAGTCCCTCCCCCAGTGGTGACATCACTGATATAATGACGTGATCACACATGAGGACACACCCCTTATATACAGCCCCTCCCCCAGTGGTGACATCACTGATATAATGACGTGATCACACATGAGGACACACCCCTTATATACAGCTCCTCCCCCAGTGGTGACATCACTGATATAATGACGTGATCACACATGAGGACACACCCCTTATATACAGCTCCTCCCCCAGTGGTGACATCACTGATATAATGACGTGATCACACATGAGGCCACACTCCTTATATACAGCCCCTCCCCCAGTGGTGACATCACTGATATAATGACGTGATCACACATGAGGCCACACCCCTTATATACAGCCCCTCCCCCAGTGGTGACATCACTGATATAATGACGTGATCACACATGAGGACACACCCCTTATATACAGTCCCATCCCCCAGTGGTGACATCACTGATATAATGACGTGATCACACATGAGGCCACACTCCTTATATACAGTCCCGCCCCCAGTGGTGACATCACTGATATAATGACGTGATCACACATGAGGCCACACTCCTTATATACAGTCCCGCCCCCAGTGGTGACATCACTGATATAATGACGTGATCAGACATGAGGCCACACCCCTTATATACAGCCCCTCCCCCAGTGGTGACATCACTGATATAATGACGTGATCACACATGAGGACACACTCCTTATATACAGCCCCTCCCCCAGTGGGGACATCACTGATATAATGACGTGATCACACATGAGGCCACACTCCTTATATGCAGCCCCTCCCCCAGTGGGGACATCACTGATATAATGACGTGATCAGACATGAGGCCACACCCCTTATATACAGCCCCGCCCCCAGTGGTGACATCACTGATATAATGACGTGATCACACATGAGGCCACACTCCTTATATACAGCCCCTCCCCAGTGGTGACATCACTGATATAATGACGTGATCACACATGAGGCCACACCCCTTATATACAGTCCCGCCCCCAGTGGTGACATCACTGATATAATGACGTGATCAGACATGAGGCCACACCCCTTATATACAGTCCCGCCCCCAGTGGTGACATCACTGATATAATGACGTGATCACACATGAGGCCACACCCCTTATATACAGCCCCTCCCCCAGTGGTGACATCACTGATATAATGACGTGATCACACATGAGACCACACCCCTTATATACAGTCCCGCCCCCAGTGGTGACATCACTGATATAATGACGTGATCACACATGAGGCCACACTCCTTATATACAGTCCCTCCCCAGTGGGGACATCACTGATATAATGACGTGATCACACATGAGGCCACACTCCTTATATACAGTCCCTCCCCCAGTGGGGACATCACTGATATAATGACGTGATCACACATGAGGCCACACCCCTTATATACAGTCCCGCCCCAGTGGTGACATCACTGATATAATGACGTGATCACACATGAGGCCACACCCCTTATATACAGCCCCTCCCCCAGTGGTGACATCACTGATATAATGACGTGATCACACATGAGGACACACCCCTTATATACAGTCCCTCCCCCAGTGGTGACATCACTGATATAATGACGTGATCAGACATGAGGCCACACTCCTTATATACAGCCCCTCCCCCAGTGGTGACATCACTGATATAATGACGTGATCACACATGAGGCCACACTCCTTATATACAGCCCCTCCCCCAGTGGTGACATCACTGATATAATGACGTGATCACACATGAGGACACACCCCTTATATACAGTCCCGCCCCAGTGGTGACATCCCTGATATAATGACGTGATCACACATGAGGCCACACCCCTTTATATACAGCTCCACCCCAGTGGGGACATCACTGATATAATGACGTGATCACACATGAGGACACACCCCTTATATACAGTCCCATCCCCCAGTGGTGACATCACTGATATAATGACGTGATCAGACATGAGGCCACACCCCTTATATACAGCCCCGCCCCAGTGGTGACATCACTGATATAATGACGTGATCACACATGAGGCCACACTCCTTATATACAGCCCCTCCCCCAGTGGTGACATCACTGATATAATGACGTGATCAGACATGAGGCCACACCCCTTATATACAGCCCCTCCCCCAGTGGTGACATCACTGATATAATGACGTGATCACACATGAGGCCACACTCCTTATATACAGCCCCTCCCCCAGTGGGGACATCACTGATATAATGACGTGATCACACATGAGGACACACTCCTTATATACAGCCCCTCCCCCAGTGGTGACATCACTGATATAATGATGTGATCAGACATGAGGCCACACCCCTTATATACAGCCCCTCCCCCAGTGGGGACATCACTGATATAATGACGTGATCACACATGAGGCCACACCCCTTATATACAGTCCCGCCCCCAGTGGTGACATCACTGATATAATGACGTGATCAGACATGAGGCCACACCCCTTATATACAGCCCCGCCCCCAGTGGTGACATCACTGATATAATGACGTGATCACACATGAGGCCACACTCCTTATATACAGCCCCTCCCCCAGTGGTGACATCACTGATATAATGACGTGATCACACATGAGGCCACACCCCTTATATACAGCCCCTCCCCCAGTGGGGACATCACTGATATAATGACGTGATCACACATGAGGCCACACCCCTTATATACAGCCCCTCCCCCAGTGGTGACATCACTGATATAATGACGTGATCACACATGAGGCCACACCCCTTATATACAGCCCCTCCCCCAGTGGTGACATCACTGATATAATGACGTGATCACACATGAGGACACACCCCTTATATACAGTCCCGCCCCAGTGGTGACATCACTGATATAATGACGTGATCAGACATGAGGACACACCCCTTATATACAGCCCCTCCCCCAGTGGTGACATCACTGATATAATGACGTGATCAGACATGAGGACACACCCCTTATATACAGTCCCGCCCCCAGTGGTGACATCACTGATATAATGACGTGATCACACATGAGGACACACCCCTTATATACAGCCCCGCCCCCAGTGGTGACATCACTGATATAATGACGTGATCACACATGAGGACACACCCCTTATATACAGCCCCTCCCCCAGTGGTGACATCACTGATATAATGACGTGATCAGACATGAGGCCACACTCCTTATATACAGCCCCTCCCCCAGTGGTGACATCACTGATATAATGACGTGATCAGACATGAGGCCACACTCCTTATATACAGTCCCGCCCCCAGTGGTGACATCACTGATATAATGACGTGATCAGACATGAGGCCACACCCCTTATATACAGCCCCGCCCCCAGTGGTGACATCCCTGATATAATGACGTGATCACACATGAGGCCACACCCCTTATATACAGCCCCTCCCCCAGTGGTGACATCACTGATATAATGACGTGATCACACATGAGGCCACACCCCTTTATATACAGTCCCGCCCCCAGTGGTGACATCACTGATATAATGACGTGATCACACATGAGGACACACCCCTTATATACAGTCCCGCCCCCAGTGGTGACATCACTGATATAATGACGTGATCAGACATGAGGCCACACTCCTTATATACAGCCCCTCCCCCAGTGGTGACATCACTGATATAATGACGTGATCACACATGAGACCACACTCCTTATATACAGCCCCTCCCCCAGTGGTGACATCACTGATATAATGACGTGATCACACATGAGGCCACACCCCTTTATATACAGTCCCGCCCCCAGTGGTGACATCACTGATATAATGACGTGATCACACATGAGGACACACCCCTTATATACAGTCCCGCCCCCAGTGGTGACATCACTGATATAATGATGTGATCACACATGAGGACACACCCCTTATATACAGTCCCGCCCCCAGTGGTGACATCACTGATATAATGACGTGATCACACATGAGACCACACTCCTTATATACAGCCCCTCCCCCAGTGGTGACATCACTGATATAATGACGTGATCACACATGAGGCCACACTCCTTATATACAGTCCCTCCCCCAGTGGTGACATCACTGATATAATGACGTGATCACACATGAGGCCACACTCCTTATATACAGCCCCTCCCCCAGTGGTGACATCACTGATATAATGACGTGATCACACATGAGGCCACACCCCTTATATACAGTCCCTCCCCCAGTGGTGACATCCCTGATATAATGACGTGATCACACATGAGGCCACACCCCTTATATACAGCCCCTCCCCCAGTGGGGACATCACTGATATAATGACGTGATCACACATGAGGCCACACCCCTTATATACAGTCCCGCCCCCAGTGGTGACATCACTGATATAATGACGTGATCAGACATGAGGCCACACCCCTTATATACAGCCCCTCCCCCAGTGGTGACATCACTGATATAATGACGTGATCACACATGAGGACACACTCCTTATATACAGTCCCTCCCCCAGTGGTGACATCACTGATATAATGACGTGATCAGACATGAGGACACACTCCTTATATACAGCCCCTCCCCCAGTGGTGACATCACTGATATAATGACGTGATCACACATGAGGCCACACCCCTTATATACAGTCCCTCCCCCAGTGGTGACATCCCTGATATAATGACGTGATCACACATGAGGCCACACCCCTTATATACAGCCCCTCCCCCAGTGGGGACATCACTGATATAATGACGTGATCACACATGAGGCCACACTCCTTATATACAGCCCCTCCCCCAGTGGTGACATCACTGATATAATGACGTGATCACACATGAGGCCACACCCCTTATATACAGCCCCTCCCCCAGTGGTGACATCACTGATATAATGACGTGATCACACATGAGGCCACACTCCTTATATACAGCCCCTCCCCCAGTGGGGACATCACTGATATAATGACGTGATCAGACATGAGGCCACACCCCTTATATACAGCCCCTCCCCCAGTGGTGACATCACTGATATAATGACGTGATCACACATGAGGCCACACTCCTTATATACAGTCCCGCCCCCAGTGGGGACATCACTGATATAATGACGTGATCAGACATGAGGCCACACTCCTTATATACAGCCCCTCCCCCAGTGGTGACATCACTGATATAATGACGTGATCACACATGAGACCACACTCCTTATATACAGCCCCTCCCCCAGTGGTGACATCACTGATATAATGACGTGATCACACATGAGGACACACCCCTTATATACAGCCCCGCCCCCAGTGGTGACATCACTGATATAATGACGTGATCACACATGAGGCCACACCCCTTATGTACAGCCCCGCCCCCAGTGGTGACATCCCTGATATAATGACGTGATCACACATGAGGCCACACCCCTTATGTACAGCCCCGCCCCCAGTGGTGACATCACTGATATAATGACGTGATCACACATGAGGCCACACCCCTTATATACAGTCCCGCCCCAGTGGGGACATCACTGATATAATGAGGTGATCACACATGAGGCCACACTCCTTATATACAGCTCCGCCCCAGTGGGGACATCACTGATATAATGACGTGATCACACATGAGGCCACACTCCTTATATACAGCCCCTCCCCCAGTGGTGACATCACTGATATAATGACGTGATCAGACATGAGGACACACCCCTTATATGCAGCCCCTCCCCCAGTGGTGACATCACTGATATAATGACGTGATCACACATGAGGACACACCCCTTATATACAGCCCCTCCCCCAGTGGTGACATCACTGATATAATGACGTGATCACACATGAGGACACACCCCTTATATACAGTCCCGCCCCCAGTGGTGACATCACTGATATAATGACGTGATCAGACATGAGGCCACACCCCTTATATACAGTCCCGCCCCCAGTGGTGACATCACTGATATAATGACGTGATCACACATGAGGCCACACCCCTTATATAAAGCTCCTCCCCCAGTGGTGACATCCCTGATATAATGACGTGATCACACATGAGGCCACACTCCTTATATACAGTCCCGCCCCCAGTGGTGACATCACTGATATAATGACGTGATCACACATGAGGCCACACCCCTTATATAAAGCTCCTCCCCCAGTGGTGACATCCCTGATATAATGACGTGATCAGACATGAGGCCACACCCCTTATATACAGTCCCGCCCCCAGTGGTGACATCACTGATATAATGACGTGATCACACATGAGGCCACACCCCTTATATAAAGCTCCTCCCCCAGTGGTGACATCACTGATATAATGACGTGATCACACATGAGGCCACACCCCTTATATAAAGCTCCTCCCCCAGTGGTGACATCCCTGATATAATGACGTGATCACACATGAGGCCACACCCCTTATATAAAGCTCCTCCCCCAGTGGTGACATCCCTGATATAATGACGTGATCACACATGAGGCCACACCCCTTATATACAGCCCCTCCCCCAGTGGTGACATCACTGATATAATGATGTGATCAGACATGAGGCCACACCCCTTATATACAGTCCCGCCCCCAGTGGGGACATCACTGATATAATGACGTGATCACACATGAGGCCACACTCCTTATATACAGCCCCGCCCCCAGTGGTGACATCACTGATATAATGACGTGATCAGACATGAGGCCACACCCCTTATATACAGCTCCTCCCCCAGTGGTGACATCACTGATATAATGACGTGATCAGACATGAGGCCACACCCCTTATATACAGCCCCTCCCCCAGTGGGGACATCACTGATATAATGACGTGATCACACATGAGGCCACACCCCTTATATACAGCCCCTCCCCCAGTGGGGACATCACTGATATAATGACGTGATCACACATGAGGCCACACCCCTTATATACAGCCCCGCCCCCAGTGGTGACATCACTGATATAATGACGTGATCACACATGAGGCCACACCCCTTATATAAAGCTCCTCCCCCAGTGGTGACATCCCTGATATAATGACGTGATCACACATGAGGCCACACTCCTTATATACAGCCCCGCCCCCAGTGGGGACATCACTGATATAATGACGTGATCAGACATGAGGCCACACCCCTTATATACAGCTCCTCCCCCAGTGGTGACATCACTGATATAATGACGTGATCAGACATGAGGCCACACCCCTTATATACAGCCCCTCCCCCAGTGGGGACATCACTGATATAATGACGTGATCACACATGAGGCCACACCCCTTATATACAGCCCCTCCCCCAGTGGTAACATCACTGATATAATGACGTGATCACACATGAGGCCACACCCCTTATATACAGCCCCGCCCCCAGTGGTGACATCACTGATATAATGACGTGATCACACATGAGGCCACACTCCTTATATACAGCCCCGCCCCCAGTGGTGACATCACTGATATAATGACGTGATCACACATGAGGACACACCCCTTATATACAGCCCCGCCCCCAGTGGTGACATCCCTGATATAATGACGTGATCACACATGAGGCCACACTCCTTATATACAGTCCCTCCCCCAGTGGGGACATCACTGATATAATGACGTGATCAGACATGAGGCCACACCCCTTATATACAGCCCCTCCCCCAGTGGTGACATCACTGATATAATGGCGTGATCACACATGAGGCCACACCCCTTATATACAGCCCCTCCCCCAGTGGTGACATCACTGATATAATGACGTGATCACACATGAGGCCACACTCCTTATATACAGCCCCTCCCCAGTGGTGACATCACTGATATAATGACGTGATCACACATGAGGCCACACCCCTTATATACAGTCCCGCCCCCAGTGGTGACATCACTGATATAATGACGTGATCAGACATGAGGACACACCCCTTATATACAGCCCCTCCCCAGTGGTGACATCACTGATATAATGACGTGATCACACATGAGGACACACCCCTTATATACAGCCCCGCCCCAGTGGTGACATCACTGATATAATGACGTGATCACACATGAGGCCACACTCCTTATATACAGCCCCTCCCCCAGTGGTGACATCCCTGATATAATGACGTGATCACACATGAGGCCACACCCCTTATATACAGTCCCGCCCCCAGTGGTGACATCCCTGATATAATGACGTGATCACACATGAGGCCACACCCCTTATATACAGCCCCGCCCCCAGTGGTGACATCACTGATATAATGACGTGATCACACATGAGGCCACACCCCTTATATACAGTCCCGCCCCCAGTGGTGACATCCCTGATATAATGACGTGATCACACATGAGGCCACACCCCTTATATACAGCCCCTCCCCCAGTGGGGACATCACTGATATAATGACGTGATCACACATGAGGACACACTCCTTATATACAGCCCCTCCCCCAGTGGTGACATCACTGATATAATGACGTGATCACACATGAGGCCACACCCCTTATATACAGCCCCTCCCCCAGTGGTGACATCACTGATATAATGACGTGATCACACATGAGGCCACACTCCTTATATACAGCCCCTCCCCCAGTGGGGACATCACTGATATAATGACGTGATCAGACATGAGGCCACACTCCTTATATACAGCCCCGCCCCCAGTGGGGACATCACTGATATAATGACGTGATCAGACATGAGGCCACACCCCTTATATACAGCCCCTCCCCCAGTGGGGACATCACTGATATAATGACGTGATCACACATGAGGCCACACCCCTTATATACAGTCCCGCCCCCAGTGGTGACATCACTGATATAATGACGTGATCAGACATGAGGCCACACCCCTTATATACAGCCCCTCCCCCAGTGGTGACATCACTGATATAATGACGTGATCACACATGAGGACACACTCCTTATATACAGTCCCTCCCCCAGTGGTGACATCCCTGATATAATGACGTGATCAGACATGAGGCCACACTCCTTATATGCAGCCCCGCCCCCAGTGGTGACATCACTGATATAATGACGTGATCAGACATGAGGCCACACCCCTTATATACAGCCCCGCCCCCAGTGGTGACATCACTGATATAATGACGTGATCACACATGAGGCCACACTCCTTATATGCAGCCCATCCCCCAGTGGTGACATCACTGATATAATGACGTGATCAGACATGAGGCCACACTCCTTATATACAGCTCCTCCCCCAGTGGTGACATCACTGATATAATGACGTGATCAGACATGAGGCCACACCCCTTATATACAGCCCCTCCCCCAGTGGGGACATCACTGATATAATGACGTGATCACACATGAGGCCACACCCCTTATATACAGCCCCTCCCCCAGTGGGGACATCACTGATATAATGACGTGATCACACATGAGGACACACCCCTTATATACAGCCCCTCCCCCAGTGGTGACATCACTGATATAATGACGTGATCACACATGAGGACACACCCCTTATATACAGCCCCTCCCCCAGTGGGGACATCACTGATATAATGACGTGATCACACATGAGGCCACACTCCTTATATACAGCTCCTCCCCCAGTGGTGACATCACTGATATAATGACGTGATCACACATGAGGCCACACCCCTTATATACAGCCCCGCCCCCAGTGGTGACATCCCTGATATAATGACGTGATCAGACATGAGGACACACCCCTTATATACAGTCCCGCCCCCAGTGGTGACATCACTGATATAATGACGTGATCACACATGAGGACACACTCCTTATATACAGCCCCTCCCCCAGTGGTGACATCCCTGATATAATGACGTGATCACACATGAGGACACACCCCTTATATAAAGCTCCTCCCCCAGTGGTGACATCCCTGATATAATGACGTGATCACACATGAGGCCACACTTCTTATATACAGTCCCGCCCCCAGTGGTGACATCACTGATATAATGACGTGATCACACATGAGGCCACACCCCTTATATACAGTCCCGCCCCAGTGGTGACATCACTGATATAATGACGTGATCACACATGAGGCCACACCCCTTATATACAGCCCCTCCCCCAGTGGTGACATCACTGATATAATGACGTGATCACACATGAGGACACACTCCTTATATACAGTCCCGCCCCCAGTGGTGACATCACTGATATAATGACGTGATCACACATGAGACCACACCCCTTATATACAGTCCCGCCCCCAGTGGTGACATCACTGATATAATGACGTGATCACACATGAGGCCACACTCCTTATATACAGCCCCTCCCCCAGTGGTGACATCACTGATATAATGACGTGATCACACATGAGGCCACACCCCTTATATACAGCCCCTCCCCCAGTGGTGACATCACTGATATAATGACGTGATCACACATGAGGCCACACCCCTTATATACAGCCCCGCCCCCAGTGGTGACATCCCTGATATAATGACGTGATCACACATGAGGCCACACTCCTTATATACAGCCCCTCCCCCAGTGGGGACATCACTGATATAATGACGTGATCACACATGAGGCCACACTCCTTATATACAGCCCCGCCCCGGTGATGACATCACTGATATAATGACGTGATCACACATGAGGCCACACTCCTTATATACAGCCCCGCCCCGGTGATGACATCACTGATATAATGACGTGATCACACATGAGGCCACACTCCTTATATACAGCCCCTCCCCCAGTGGTGACATCACTGATATAATGACGTGATCAGACATGAGGACACACCCCTTATATACAGCCCCTCCCCCAGTGGGGACATCACTGATATAATGACGTGATCAGACATGAGGACACACCCCTTATATACAGCCCCTCCCCCAGTGGTGACATCACTGATATAATGACGTGATCAGACATGAGGACACACCCCTTATATACAGTCCCGCCCCCAGTGGTGACATCACTGATATAATGACGTGATCAGACATGAGGCCACACTCCTTATATACAGTCCCGCCCCCAGTGGTGACATCCCTGATATAATGACGTGATCACACATGAGGACACACCCCTTATATACAGTCCCGCCCCCAGTGGTGACATCACTGATATAATGACGTGATCAGACATGAGGCCACACCCCTTATATACAGTCCCGCCCCCAGTGGTGACATCCCTGATATAATGACGTGATCACACATGAGGACACACCCCTTATATACAGCCCCTCCCCCAGTGGTGACATCCCTGATATAATGACGTGATCACACATGAGGACACACCCCTTATATACAGTCCCGCCCCCAGTGGTGACATCACTGATATAATGACGTGATCAGACATGAGGCCACACCCCTTATATACAGTCCCGCCCCCAGTGGTGACATCCCTGATATAATGACGTGATCAGACATGAGGACACACCCCTTATATACAGCCCCTCCCCCAGTGGTGACATCACTGATATAATGACGTGATCACACATGAGGCCACACTCCTTATATACAGCCCCGCCCCCAGTGGGGACATCACTGATATAATGACGTGATCACACATGAGGACACACCCCTTATATACAGTCCCGCCCCCAGTGGTGACATCACTGATATAATGACGTGATCACACATGAGGCCACACCCCTTATATAAAGCTCCTCCCCCAGTGGTGACATCACTGATATAATGACGTGATCAGACATGAGGCCACACCCCTTATATACAGCCCCTCCCCCAGTGGGGACATCACTGATATAATGACGTGATCACACATGAGGCCACACTCCTTATATACAGTCCCTCCCCCAGTGGTGACATCACTGATATAATGACGTGATCAGACATGAGGCCACACCCCTTATATACAGCCCCTCCCCCAGTGGTGACATCACTGATATAATGACGTGATCACACATGAGGCCACACCCCTTATATACAGCCCCGCCCCAGTGGTGACATCACTGATATAATGACGTGATCAGACATGAGGCCACACCCCTTATATACAGCCCCTCCCCCAGTGGTGACATCACTGATATAATGACGTGATCACACATGAGGACACACCCCTTATATACAGCCCCGCCCCAGTGGTGACATCACTGATATAATGACGTGATCAGACATGAGGACACACCCCTTATATACAGTCCCGCCCCCAGTGGTGACATCACTGATATAATGACGTGATCACACATGAGGCCACACCCCTTATATACAGCCCCTCCCCCAGTGGTGACATCACTGATATAATGACGTGATCACACATGAGGCCACACTCCTTATATACAGTCCCGCCCCCAGTGGTGACATCACTGATATAATGACATGATCACACATGAGGACACACCCCTTATATACAGCCCCTCCCCCAGTGGGGACATCACTGATATAATGACGTGATCACACATGAGGCCACACTCCTTATATACAGCCCCTCCCCCAGTGGTGACATCACTGATATAATGACGTGATCAGACATGAGGACACACCCCTTATATACAGTCCCGCCCCCAGTGGTGACATCACTGATATAATGACGTGATCACACATGAGGCCACACTCCTTATATACAGCCCCGCCCCCAGTGGTGACATCACTGATATAATGACGTGATCACACATGAGGACACACCCCTTATATACAGCCCCTCCCCCAGTGGTGACATCACTGATATAATGACGTGATCACACATGAGGACACACTCCTTATATACAGTCCCTCCCCCAGTGGTGACATCACTGATATAATGACGTGATCAGACATGAGGCCACACCCCTTATATACAGTCCCGCCCCAGTGGGGACATCACTGATATAATGACGTGATCACACATGAGGCCACACTCCTTATATACAGCCCCTCCCCCAGTGGTGACATCACTGATATAATGACGTGATCACACATGAGGACACACCCCTTATATACAGTCCCGCCCCAGTGGGGACATCACTGATATAATGACGTGATCACACATGAGGCCACACCCCTTATATACAGTCCCGCCCCCAGTGGGGACATCACTGATATAATGACGTGATCACACATGAGGCCACACCCCTTATATACAGTCCCGCCCCCAGTGGTGACATCACTGATATAATGACGTGATCACACATGAGGCCACACTCCTTATATACAGCCCCTCCCCCAGTGGTGACATCACTGATATAATGACGTGATCACACATGAGGACACACCCCTTATATACAGCCCCGCCCCCAGTGGGGACATCACTGATATAATGACGTGATCACACATGAGGCCACACTCCTTATATACAGTCCCGCCCCCAGTGGTGACATCACTGATATAATGACGTGATCACACATGAGGCCACACTCCTTATATACAGTCCCTCCCCCAGTGGTGACATCACTGATATAATGACGTGATCACACATGAGGCCACACTCCTTATATACAGCCCCTCCCCCAGTGGTGACATCACTGATATAATGACGTGATCACACATGAGGCCACACCCCTTATATACAGTCCCTCCCCCAGTGGTGACATCACTGATATAATGACGTGATCACACATGAGGCCACACCCCTTATATACAGCCCCTCCCCCAGTGGTGACATCACTGATATAATGACGTGATCACACATGAGGCCACACCCCTTTATATACAGCTCCACCCCAGTGGGGACATCACTGATATAATGACGTGATCACACATGAGGACACACCCCTTATATACAGCCCCTCCCCCAGTGGTGACATCACTGATATAATGACGTGATCACACATGAGGACACACCCCTTATATACAGCCCCTCCCCCAGTGGTGACATCACTGATATAATGACGTGATCAGACATGAGACCACACCCCTTATATACAGCCCCTCCCCCAGTGGTGACATCACTGATATAATGACGTGATCACACATGAGGCCACACTCCTTATATACAGTCCCGCCCCCAGTGGTGACATCACTGATATAATGACGTGATCAGACATGAGGCCACACCCCTTATATACAGCCCCTCCCCCAGTGGGGACATCACTGATATAATGACGTGATCACACATGAGGCCACACTCCTTATATACAGTCCCTCCCCCAGTGGTGACATCACTGATATAATGACGTGATCAGACATGAGACCACACCCCTTATATACAGCCCCTCCCCCAGTGGGGACATCACTGATATAATGACGTGATCAGACATGAGGACACACCCCTTATATACAGCCCCGCCCCCAGTGGTGACATCACTGATATAATGACGTGATCACACATGAGGCCACACTCCTTATATACAGTCCCTCCCCCAGTGGTGACATCACTGATATAATGACGTGATCACACATGAGACCACACCCCTTATATACAGCCCCTCCCCCAGTGGGGACATCACTGATATAATGACGTGATCACACATGAGGCCACACCCCTTATATACAGCCCCTCCCCCAGTGGGGACATCACTGATATAATGACGTGATCACACATGAGGCCACACTCCTTATATGCAGCCCCGCCCCCAGTGGTGACATCACTGATATAATGACGTGATCACACATGAGGCCACACCCCTTATATACAGCCCCGCCCCAGTGGTGACATCACTGATATAATGACGTGATCAGACATGAGGACACACCCCTTATATACAGTCCCGCCCCCAGTGGTGACATCCCTGATATAATGACGTGATCACACATGAGGCCACACTCCTTATATACAGCCCCGCCCCGGTGATGACATCACTGATATAATGACGTGATCAGACATGAGGACACACCCCTTATATACAGCCCCGCCCCAGTGGTGACATCACTGATATAATGACGTGATCACACATGAGGCCACACTCCTTATATACAGTCCCGCCCCAGTGGTGACATCACTGATATAATGACGTGATCAGACATGAGACCACACCCCTTATATACAGTCCCGCCCCCAGTGGGGACATCACTGATATAATGACGTGATCACACATGAGACCACACCCCTTATATACAGTCCCGCCCCCAGTGGGGACATCACTGATATAATGACGTGATCACACATGAGGCCACACTCCTTATATACAGTCCCGCCCCCAGTGGTGACATCACTGATATAATGACGTGATCACACATGAGGACACACCCCTTATATACAGTCCCGCCCCCAGTGGTGACATCACTGATATAATGACGTGATCACACATGAGGCCACACTCCTTATATACAGTCCCTCCCCCAGTGGTGACATCACTGATATAATGACGTGATCAGACATGAGGCCACACCCCTTATATACAGTCCCGCCCCCAGTGGTGACATCACTGATATAATGACGTGATCAGACATGAGGCCACACTCCTTATATACAGTCCCGCCCCCAGTGGTGACATCACTGATATAATGACGTGATCACACATGAGGCCACACTCCTTATATACAGCTCCGCCCCAGTGGTGACATCACTGATATAATGACGTGATCACACATGAGGCCACACCCCTTATATACAGCCCCTCCCCCAGTGGTGACATCACTGATATAATGACGTGATCAGACATGAGGACACACCCCTTATATACAGTCCCGCCCCCAGTGGTGACATCACTGATATAATGACGTGATCACACATGAGGCCACACTCCTTATATACAGCCCCGCCCCCAGTGGTGACATCACTGATATAATGACGTGATCACACATGAGGACACACCCCTTATATACAGCCCCTCCCCCAGTGGTGACATCACTGATATAATGACGTGATCACACATGAGGACACACTCCTTATATACAGTCCCTCCCCCAGTGGTGACATCACTGATATAATGACGTGATCAGACATGAGGCCACACCCCTTATATACAGCCCCTCCCCCAGTGGTGACATCACTGATATAATGACGTGATCACACATGAGGCCACACTCCTTATATACAGTCCCGCCCCCAGTGGTGACATCACTGATATAATGACGTGATCAGACATGAGGCCACACTCCTTATATACAGCCCCTCCCCCAGTGGTGACATCACTGATATAATGACGTGATCACACATGAGGCCACACTCCTTATATACAGTCCCGCCCCAGTGGTGACATCACTGATATAATGACGTGATCACACATGAGGACACACCCCTTATATACAGTCCCGCCCCAGTGGGGACATCACTGATATAATGACGTGATCACACATGAGGCCACACCCCTTATATACAGTCCCCGCCCCCAGTGGGGACATCACTGATATAATGACGTGATCACACATGAGGCCACACTCCTTATATACAGCCCCGCCCCCAGTGGGGACATCACTGATATAATGACGTGATCACACATGAGGACACACTCCTTATATGCAGCCCCTCCCCCAGTGGTGACATCACTGATATAATGACGTGATCACACATGAGGACACACTCCTTATATACAGTCCCTCCCCCAGTGGGGACATCACTGATATAATGACGTGATCACACATGAGGACACACTCCTTATATACAGTCCCTCCCCCAGTGGGGACATCACTGATATAATGACGTGATCACACATGAGGACACACTCCTTATATACAGTCCCGCCCCCAGTGGTGACATCACTGATATAATGACGTGATCACACATGAGGCCACACTCCTTATATACAGCCCCGCCCCCAGTGGTGACATCACTGATATAATGACGTGATCACACATGAGGCCACACTCCTTATATACAGCCCCGCCCCCAGTGGTGACATCACTGATATAATGACGTGATCACACATGAGGCCACACCCCTTATATACAGTCCCGCCCCCAGTGGTGACATCACTGATATAATGACGTGATCACACATGAGGCCACACTCCTTATATACAGCCCCTCCCCCAGTGGTGACATCACTGATATAATGACGTGATCACACATGAGGACACACCCCTTATATACAGCCCCGCCCCCAGTGGGGACATCACTGATATAATGACGTGATCACACATGAGGCCACACTCCTTATATACAGTCCCGCCCCCAGTGGTGACATCACTGATATAATGACGTGATCACACATGAGGCCACACTCCTTATATACAGTCCCTCCCCCAGTGGTGACATCACTGATATAATGACGTGATCACACATGAGGCCACACTCCTTATATACAGCCCCTCCCCCAGTGGTGACATCACTGATATAATGACGTGATCACACATGAGGCCACACCCCTTATATACAGTCCCTCCCCCAGTGGTGACATCACTGATATAATGACGTGATCACACATGAGGCCACACTCCTTATATACAGTCCCTCCCCCAGTGGTGACATCACTGATATAATGACGTGATCACACATGAGACCACACCCCTTATATACAGCCCCTCCCCCAGTGGGGACATCACTGATATAATGACGTGATCACACATGAGGCCACACCCCTTATATACAGCCCCTCCCCCAGTGGGGACATCACTGATATAATGACGTGATCACACATGAGGCCACACTCCTTATATGCAGCCCCGCCCCCAGTGGTGACATCACTGATATAATGACGTGATCACACATGAGGCCACACCCCTTATATACAGCCCCGCCCCAGTGGTGACATCACTGATATAATGACGTGATCAGACATGAGGACACACCCCTTATATACAGTCCCGCCCCCAGTGGTGACATCCCTGATATAATGACGTGATCACACATGAGGCCACACTCCTTATATACAGCCCCGCCCCGGTGATGACATCACTGATATAATGACGTGATCAGACATGAGGACACACCCCTTATATACAGCCCCGCCCCAGTGGTGACATCACTGATATAATGACGTGATCACACATGAGGCCACACTCCTTATATACAGTCCCGCCCCAGTGGTGACATCACTGATATAATGACGTGATCAGACATGAGACCACACCCCTTATATACAGTCCCGCCCCCAGTGGGGACATCACTGATATAATGACGTGATCACACATGAGACCACACCCCTTATATACAGTCCCGCCCCCAGTGGGGACATCACTGATATAATGACGTGATCACACATGAGGCCACACTCCTTATATACAGTCCCGCCCCCAGTGGTGACATCACTGATATAATGACGTGATCACACATGAGGACACACCCCTTATATACAGTCCCGCCCCCAGTGGTGACATCACTGATATAATGACGTGATCACACATGAGGCCACACTCCTTATATACAGTCCCTCCCCCAGTGGTGACATCACTGATATAATGACGTGATCAGACATGAGGCCACACCCCTTATATACAGTCCCGCCCCCAGTGGTGACATCACTGATATAATGACGTGATCAGACATGAGGCCACACTCCTTATATACAGCCCCTCCCCCAGTGGGGACATCACTGATATAATGACGTGATCACACATGAGGCCACACCCCTTATATACAGCCCCTCCCCCAGTGGTGACATCACTGATATAATGACGTGATCAGACATGAGGACACACCCCTTATATACAGTCCCGCCCCCAGTGGTGACATCACTGATATAATGACGTGATCACACATGAGGCCACACTCCTTATATACAGCCCCGCCCCCAGTGGTGACATCACTGATATAATGACGTGATCACACATGAGGACACACCCCTTATATACAGCCCCTCCCCCAGTGGTGACATCACTGATATAATGACGTGATCACACATGAGGCCACACTCCTTATATACAGTCCCTCCCCCAGTGGTGACATCACTGATATAATGACGTGATCAGACATGAGGCCACACCCCTTATATACAGCCCCTCCCCCAGTGGTGACATCACTGATATAATGACGTGATCACACATGAGGCCACACTCCTTATATACAGTCCCGCCCCCAGTGGTGACATCACTGATATAATGACGTGATCAGACATGAGGCCACACTCCTTATATACAGCCCCTCCCCCAGTGGTGACATCACTGATATAATGACGTGATCACACATGAGGCCACACTCCTTATATACAGTCCCGCCCCAGTGGTGACATCACTGATATAATGACGTGATCACACATGAGGACACACCCCTTATATACAGTCCCGCCCCAGTGGGGACATCACTGATATAATGACGTGATCACACATGAGGCCACACCCCTTATATACAGTCCCTCCCCCAGTGGGGACATCACTGATATAATGACGTGATCACACATGAGGCCACACTCCTTATATACAGTCCCGCCCCAGTGGGGACATCACTGATATAATGACGTGATCACACATGAGGACACACTCCTTATATACAGTCCCGCCCCCAGTGGGGACATCACTGATATAATGACGTGATCACACATGAGGCCACACTCCTTATATACAGCCCCGCCCCCAGTGGGGACATCACTGATATAATGACGTGATCACACATGAGGACACACTCCTTATATGCAGCCCCTCCCCCAGTGGTGACATCACTGATATAATGACGTGATCACACATGAGGACACACTCCTTATATACAGTCCCTCCCCCAGTGGGGACATCACTGATATAATGACGTGATCACACATGAGGACACACTCCTTATATACAGTCCCTCCCCCAGTGGGGACATCACTGATATAATGACGTGATCACACATGAGGACACACTCCTTATATACAGTCCCGCCCCCAGTGGTGACATCACTGATATAATGACGTGATCACACATGAGGACACACTCCTTATATACAGTCCCTCCCCCAGTGGTGACATCACTGATATAATGACGTGATCACACATGAGGACACACTCCTTATATACAGTCCCGCCCCCAGTGGTGACATCACTGATATAATGACGTGATCACACATGAGGCCACACTCCTTATATACAGCCCCGCCCCCAGTGGTGACATCACTGATATAATGACGTGATCACACATGAGGCCACACTCCTTATATACAGCCCCGCCCCCAGTGGTGACATCACTGATATAATGACGTGATCACACATGAGGCCACACCCCTTATATACAGTCCCGCCCCCAGTGGTGACATCACTGATATAATGACGTGATCACACATGAGGCCACACTCCTTATATACAGCCCCTCCCCCAGTGGTGACATCACTGATATAATGACGTGATCACACATGAGGACACACCCCTTATATACAGCCCCGCCCCCAGTGGGGACATCACTGATATAATGACGTGATCACACATGAGGCCACACTCCTTATATACAGTCCCGCCCCCAGTGGTGACATCACTGATATAATGACGTGATCACACATGAGGCCACACTCCTTATATACAGTCCCTCCCCCAGTGGTGACATCACTGATATAATGACGTGATCACACATGAGGCCACACTCCTTATATACAGCCCCTCCCCCAGTGGTGACATCACTGATATAATGACGTGATCACACATGAGGCCACACCCCTTATATACAGTCCCTCCCCCAGTGGTGACATCACTGATATAATGACGTGATCACACATGAGGCCACACCCCTTATATACAGCCCCTCCCCCAGTGGTGACATCACTGATATAATGACGTGATCACACATGAGGCCACACCCCTTTATATACAGCTCCACCCCAGTGGGGACATCACTGATATAATGACGTGATCACACATGAGGACACACCCCTTATATACAGCCCCTCCCCCAGTGGTGACATCACTGATATAATGACGTGATCACACATGAGGACACACCCCTTATATACAGCCCCTCCCCCAGTGGTGACATCACTGATATAATGACGTGATCAGACATGAGACCACACCCCTTATATACAGCCCCTCCCCCAGTGGTGACATCACTGATATAATGACGTGATCACACATGAGGCCACACTCCTTATATACAGTCCCGCCCCCAGTGGTGACATCACTGATATAATGACGTGATCAGACATGAGGCCACACCCCTTATATACAGCCCCTCCCCCAGTGGGGACATCACTGATATAATGACGTGATCACACATGAGGCCACACTCCTTATATACAGTCCCTCCCCCAGTGGTGACATCACTGATATAATGACGTGATCAGACATGAGACCACACCCCTTATATACAGCCCCTCCCCCAGTGGGGACATCACTGATATAATGACGTGATCACACATGAGGCCACACTCCTTATATACAGTCCCTCCCCCAGTGGTGACATCACTGATATAATGACGTGATCACACATGAGACCACACCCCTTATATACAGCCCCTCCCCCAGTGGGGACATCACTGATATAATGACGTGATCACACATGAGGCCACACTCCTTATATGCAGCCCCGCCCCCAGTGGTGACATCACTGATATAATGATGTGATCAGACATGAGGCCACACCCCTTATATACAGTCCCGCCCCCAGTGGTGACATCACTGATATAATGACGTGATCACACATGAGGCCACACCCCTTATATACAGCCCCGCCCCAGTGGTGACATCACTGATATAATGACGTGATCAGACATGAGGACACACCCCTTATATACAGTCCCGCCCCCAGTGGTGACATCCCTGATATAATGACGTGATCACACATGAGGCCACACTCCTTATATACAGCCCCGCCCCGGTGATGACATCACTGATATAATGACGTGATCAGACATGAGGACACACCCCTTATATACAGCCCCGCCCCAGTGGTGACATCACTGATATAATGACGTGATCACACATGAGGCCACACTCCTTATATACAGTCCCGCCCCCAGTGGTGACATCACTGATATAATGACGTGATCAGACATGAGGACACACCCCTTATATACAGCCCCGCCCCAGTGGTGACATCACTGATATAATGACGTGATCACACATGAGGCCACACTCCTTATATACAGCCCCGCCCCGGTGATGACATCACTGATATAATGACGTGATCAGACATGAGGACACACCCCTTATATACAGCCCCGCCCCAGTGGTGACATCACTGATATAATGACGTGATCACACATGAGGCCACACTCCTTATATACAGTCCCGCCCCAGTGGTGACATCACTGATATAATGACGTGATCAGACATGAGACCACACCCCTTATATACAGTCCCGCCCCAGTGGGGACATCACTGATATAATGACGTGATCACACATGAGGCCACACTCCTTATATACAGTCCCGCCCCCAGTGGTGACATCACTGATATAATGACGTGATCACACATGAGGACACACCCCTTATATACAGTCCCGCCCCCAGTGGTGACATCACTGATATAATGACGTGATCACACATGAGGCCACACTCCTTATATACAGTCCCTCCCCCAGTGGTGACATCACTGATATAATGACGTGATCAGACATGAGGCCACACTCCTTATATACAGCCCCTCCCCCAGTGGTGACATCACTGATATAATGACGTGATCACACATGAGGCCACACCCCTTATATACAGCCCCTCCCCCAGTGGTGACATCACTGATATAATGACGTGATCACACATGAGGACACACTCCTTATATACAGCTCCTCCCCCAGTGGTGACATCACTGATATAATGACGTGATCACACATGAGGACACACCCCTTATATACAGTCCCGCCCCCAGTGGGGACATCACTGATATAATGACGTGATCACACATGAGGACACACCCCTTATATACAGCCCCGCCCCCAGTGGTGACATCACTGATATAATGACGTGATCAGACATGAGGCCACACTCCTTATATACAGCCCCTCCCCCAGTGGTGACATCCCTGATATAATGACGTGATCAGACATGAGGCCACACCCCTTATATACAGCCCCTCCCCCAGTGGGGACATCACTGATATAATGACGTGATCACACATGAGGCCACACCCCTTATATACAGTCCCTCCCCCAGTGGTGACATCACTGATATAATGACGTGATCACACATGAGGCCACACCCCTTATATACAGTCCCTCCCCCAGTGGTGACATCACTGATATAATGACGTGATCACACATGAGGCCACACCCCTTATATACAGTCCCTCCCCCAGTGGTGACATCACTGATATAATGACGTGATCACACATGAGGCCACACCCCTTATATACAGCCCCTCCCCCAGTGGTGACATCACTGATATAATGACGTGATCAGACATGAGGCCACACTCCTTATATTTAGTCCCGCCCCCAGTGGTGACATCACTGATATAATGACGTGATCAGACATGAGGCCACACTCCTTATATACAGTCCCTCCCCCAGTGGTGACATCACTGATATAATGACGTGATCAGACATGAGGACACACCCCTTATATACAGTCCCTCCCCCAGTGGTGACATCACTGATATAATGACGTGATCAGACATGAGGACACACCCCTTATATACAGTCCCTCCCCCAGTGGTGACATCACTGATATAATGACGTGATCAGACATGAGGACACACCCCTTATATACAGCCCCGCCCCAGTGGTGACATCACTGATATAATGACGTGATCACACATGAGGCCACACCCCTTATATACAGCCCCTCCCCCAGTGGTGACATCACTGATATAATGACGTGATCACACATGAGGCCACACTCCTTATATACAGCCCCGCCCCCAGTGGTGACATCACTGATATAATGACGTGATCAGACATGAGGACACACCCCTTATATACAGCCCCGCCCCCAGTGGTGACATCACTGATATAATGACGTGATCACACATGAGGCCACACCCCTTATATACAGCCCCTCCCCCAGTGGTGACATCACTGATATAATGACGTGATCACACATGAGGCCACACTCCTTATATACAGCCCCTCCCCCAGTGGTGACATCACTGATATAATGACGTGATCAGACATGAGGACACACCCCTTATATACAGTCCCTCCCCCAGTGGTGACATCACTGATATAATGACGTGATCAGACATGAGGCCACACTCCTTATATACAGCCCCGCCCCCAGTGGTGACATCACTGATATAATGACGTGATCAGACATGAGGCCACACCCCTTATATACAGCTCCTCCCCCAGTGGTGACATCACTGATATAATGACGTGATCACACATGAGGACACACCCCTTATATACAGCCCCTCCCCCAGTGGTGACATCACTGATATAATGACGTGATCACACATGAGGCCACACCCCTTATATACAGCCCCGCCCCCAGTGGTGACATCACTGATATAATGACGTGATCACACATGAGGCCACACTCCTTATATACAGTCCCGCCCCCAGTGGTGACATCACTGATATAATGACGTGATCACACATGAGGCCACACTCCTTATATACAGTCCCTCCCCCAGTGGTGACATCACTGATATAATGACGTGATCACACATGAGGCCACACTCCTTATATACAGTCCCTCCCCCAGTGGTGACATCACTGATATAATGACGTGATCACACATGAGGCCACACCCCTTATATACAGCCCCTCCCCCAGTGGGGACATCACTGATATAATGACGTGATCACACATGAGGCCACACTCCTTATATACAGTCCCGCCCCCAGTGGTGACATCACTGATATAATGACGTGATCACACATGAGGCCACACTCCTTATATACAGTCCCGCCCCCAGTGGGGACATCACTGATATAATGACGTGATCAGACATGAGGCCACACTCCTTATATACAGCCCCTCCCCCAGTGGTGACATCACTGATATAATGACGTGATCAGACATGAGGACACACCCCTTATATACAGTCCCTCCCCCAGTGGTGACATCACTGATATAATGATGTGATCACACATGAGGCCACACTCCTTATATACAGTCCCGCCCCAGTGGTGACATCACTGATATAATGACGTGATCACACATGAGGCCACACTCCTTATATACAGCCCCGCCCCAGTGGGGACATCACTGATATAATGACGTGATCACACATGAGGCCACACCCCTTATATACAGTCCCGCCCCCAGTGGTGACATCACTGATATAATGACGTGATCACACATGAGGACACACCCCTTATATACAGCCCCTCCCCCAGTGGGGACATCACTGATATAATGACGTGATCACACATGAGGCCACACCCCTTATATACAGTCCCATCCCCAGTGGTGACATCACTGATATAATGACGTGATCAGACATGAGGACACACTCCTTATATACAGCCCCTCCCCCAGTGGTGACATCACTGATATAATGACGTGATCACACATGAGGCCACACCCCTTATATACAGTCCCATCCCCAGTGGTGACATCACTGATATAATGACGTGATCAGACATGAGGCCACACCCCTTATATACAGCCCCTCCCCCAGTGGTGACATCACTGATATAATGACGTGATCAGACATGAGGCCACACTCCTTATATACAGTCCCGCCCCCAGTGGTGACATCACTGATATAATGACGTGATCACACATGAGGCCACACCCCTTATATACAGTCCCGCCCCCAGTGGTGACATCACTGATATAATGACGTGATCAGACATGAGGCCACACCCCTTATATACAGTCCCGCCCCCAGTGGTGACATCACTGATATAATGACGTGATCACACATGAGGCCACACCCCTTATATACAGTCCCTCCCCCAGTGGTGACATCACTGATATAATGACGTGATCAGACATGAGGCCACACCCCTTATATACAGTCCCGCCCCCAGTGGGGACATCACTGATATAATGACGTGATCACACATGAGGCCACACTCCTTATATACAGTCCCGCCCCAGTGGTGACATCACTGATATAATGACGTGATCACACATGAGGCCACACTCCTTATATACAGCCCCTCCCCCAGTGGTGACATCACTGATATAATGACGTGATCACACATGAGGCCACACTCCTTATATACAGTCCCGCCCCAGTGGTGACATCACTGATATAATGACGTGATCACACATGAGGCCACACCCCTTATATACAGTCCCGCCCCCAGTGGTGACATCACTGATATAATGACGTGATCACACATGAGGACACACCCCTTATATACAGCCCCTCCCCCAGTGGGGACATCACTGATATAATGACGTGATCAGACATGAGGCCACACCCCTTATATACAGTCCCTCCCCCAGTGGTGACATCACTGATATAATGACGTGATCACACATGAGGCCACACTCCTTATATACAGTCCCGCCCCCAGTGGGGACATCACTGATATAATGACGTGATCACACATGAGGACACACCCCTTATATACAGTCCCTCCCCCAGTGGGGACATCACTGATATAATGACGTGATCACACATGAGGCCACACTCCTTATATACAGTCCCTCCCCCAGTGGGGACATCACTGATATAATGACGTGATCACACATGAGGCCACACTCCTTATATACAGTCCCGCCCCCAGTGGGGACATCACTGATATAATGACGTGATCACACATGAGGACACACCCCTTATATACAGTCCCATCCCCCAGTGGTGACATCACTGATATAATGACGTGATCACACATGAGGACACACCCCTTATATACAGTCCCTCCCCCAGTGGTGACATCACTGATATAATGACGTGATCACACATGAGGCCACACCCCTTATATACAGTCCCTCCCCCAGTGGTGACATCACTGATATAATGACGTGATCACACATGAGGACACACTCCTTATATACAGCCCCTCCCCCAGTGGTGACATCACTGATATAATGACGTGATCACACATGAGGCCACACTCCTTATATACAGTCCCGCCCCCAGTGGTGACATCACTGATATAATGACGTGATCACACATGAGACCACACCCCTTATATACAGTCCCGCCCCCAGTGGTGACATCACTGATATAATGACGTGATCAGACATGAGACCACACCCCTTATATACAGTCCCGCCCCCAGTGGTGACATCACTGATATAATGACGTGATCAGACATGAGGACACACCCCTTATATACAGCCCCTCCCCCAGTGGTGACATCACTGATATAATGACGTGATCAGACATGAGGCCACACTCCTTATATACAGTCCCTCCCCCAGTGGTGACATCACTGATATAATGACGTGATCACACATGAGGCCACACTCCTTATATACAGCCCCGCCCCCAGTGGTGACATCACTGATATAATGACGTGATCACACATGAGGACACACTCCTTATATACAGTCCCTCCCCCAGTGGTGACATCACTGATATAATGACGTGATCACACATGAGACCACACCCCTTATATACAGCCCCGCCCCCAGTGGTGACATCCCTGATATAATGACGTGATCAGACATGAGGACACACCCCTTATATACAGCCCCTCCCCCAGTGGGGACATCACTGATATAATGACGTGATCAGACATGAGGCCACACCCCTTATATACAGCCCCTCCCCCAGTGGGGACATCACTGATATAATGACGTGATCACACATGAGGACACACCCCTTATATACAGCCCCTCCCCCAGTGGTGACATCACTGATATAATGACGTGATCACACATGAGACCACACCCCTTATATACAGTCCCGCCCCCAGTGGTGACATCACTGATATAATGACGTGATCAGACATGAGGCCACACTCCTTATATACAGTCCCTCCCCCAGTGGTGACATCACTGATATAATGACGTGATCACACATGAGGCCACACCCCTTATATACAGCCCCTCCCCCAGTGGTGACATCACTGATATAATGACGTGATCACACATGAGGCCACACTCCTTATATACAGCCCCTCCCCCAGTGGTGACATCACTGATATAATGACGTGATCACACATGAGGCCACACCCCTTATATACAGTCCCGCCCCCAGTGGTGACATCCCTGATATAATGACGTGATCAGACATGAGGCCACACTCCTTATATACAGTCCCTCCCCCAGTGGTGACATCACTGATATAATGACGTGATCACACATGAGGCCACACTCCTTATATACAGCCCCTCCCCCAGTGGTGACATCACTGATATAATGACGTGATCACACATGAGGCCACACCCCTTATATACAGCCCCTCCCCCAGTGGTGACATCACTGATATAATGACGTGATCACACATGAGGCCACACTCCTTATATACAGCCCCTCCCCCAGTGGTGACATCACTGATATAATGACGTGATCACACATGAGGCCACACCCCTTATATACAGCCCCTCCCCCAGTGGTGACATCACTGATATAATGACGTGATCACACATGAGGCCACACCCCTTATATACAGCCCCTCCCCCAGTGGTGACATCACTGATATAATGACGTGATCACACATGAGGCCACACCCCTTATATACAGCCCCTCCCCCAGTGGTGACATCACTGATATAATGACGTGATCACACATGAGGCCACACTCCTTATATACAGCCCCTCCCCCAGTGGTGACATCACTGATATAATGACGTGATCATACATGAGGCCACACCCCTTTATATACAGTCCCGCCCCCAGTGGTGACATCACTGATATAATGACGTGATCACACATGAGGACACACCCCTTATATACAGCCCCGCCCCCAGTGGTGACATCCCTGATATAATGACGTGATCACACATGAGGACACACCCCTTATATACAGCCCCTCCCCCAGTGGTGACATCACTGATATAATGACGTGATCACACATGAGGCCACACTCCTTATATACAGTCCCTCCCC